>NC_056735.1:459631634-459784134 GCF_019279795.1 Protopterus annectens
GACTGTTTACAGATATATTGATAAAGGGATGATTGAAGCACTGCATGAGAAAGTTTTTAAAGGTTTAGTGGAATGTTTAGTTTATTGATTACTAAGGAACTATTTAGTTATTTTGTAGTGGAGTATCCTTTAATTCCTACTTTTCAAGGCCTACCCAAAATCCATAAGAATCCATTAACACCTGCATTCAGGCCAGTAGTGGGTGGTTGACAGAGCCACTGTCTTTATATATTGATAAACAATTTAGACCTGTTCTGATGAAGCATATTTATATATTGAATGACAGTAAACAGTTTTTATAAGATCTATATGAATATACACGAGGTGAACCAATATCTAGGAATGTTATAATGGTGACCCTAGATGTCAAATCCCTATTTACAGTGAGTCCTAATAATGAGGGGATTGAGATGGTAAAGAGTTTTTTTAGTGCGAACGGAAGTTTATGATAATAAGCATATTGACCTTCTTTGTTATTTACTTGAACTTGTATTGGAAAGTAATGCCTTTACCTTTGATGGTAATTATTATCTGCAATTGTCTGGCGTAGCTATGGGCACACCCTGTGCCAATAGCTACGCCAACATTTTAATGGCTAAATGGGAGACTGAGACTATTCTTAAGAATGAATCAATAGCCTCTTCCGTGAAAATGTATAAACATTTTGTTGATGATCTTTTTCTCCTATGAGAGGGTGAGGAAACGGCTTTATTGGAATTTATTGCATTCTTGAATGGGAGTAGTGCTTTTTTTGAAATTTTCAAGTAAACACTCTTCTGTGGAGATGGACTATCTGGATATTAAGATTATTGTAGATGAGGAGTGGTTTGTCCACACTAGTAGATATCAGAAGAGTTGTCAAAGGGCTAATTATATTCATAGGACTAGCATGCATCCCCAATACATATTTTGCAATGTGTTAAGAGGGCAGGCTATGAGATGCTCTAGATTGGTGGACAGAGAAGTAGACTTTGAGCAAGAGTTAAGACTATTGCAGTCTGACATTAGTAAGAGAGGTTATAATGGGAAGGATATCATGGAAGCCTGTGAGTATGCAAGGGCCTCTAGGGGTGATAGAGCAAAGCCTTACTACTCAGCCAATAGGTACTCTATCAATATTGGTAACACGAGTTCTGATAATATAGCTCTCACCCTTACCTATACTAGTGATAGTAAGATGATGAAAGGAATTCTAGAAAGGAGTTGGCATATTTTACAGACTGACAGTCAAATAGCTAAGTTGGTGGGTGAGATGCCCCATATTATATATAGGAATACGAAAAGTCTAAAACAGAGGTTTTGTTACCCCAAAGGTGTTAGTGATAGGACAGGATATGTACTTGATACAGGAACAAGGAAATGCAATAACTGCAATTTTTATATATATATATATATATATATATATATATATATATATATATATATATATATAAAATGATAATACAGTTGAACATCCAGACACAGGGAAGAGATATATTATGGAAGTTAATGCTGACTATAATAGTAAGAACCTTACCTGCCTTGCATGTTGTATACAATGTAGATCCTTTTATGTAGGAAAGGCAAATAGGTGCCTTAGGGAGCACATTAGGGAACACATGTATTATATGAGCAGGGGGCAGATTTACAGTGCTATTGTTATGAATGGCCCTGAACATCAATTTAGGTTTAATGTGCTAGAGCTAGTTAACGAAGCATTAGAATGGGTAATATCATAAATAAGACTGTGGAAAGGGAACTTAGGTGGATTGTTAATCTAGGGGCTCATCTTGGGAAGGGATTTAATGAACATATTGTGACTACACCCAAACTTAAAAGTAGGAAACTGGTGAAACAGTTTTTATTATTTTTCTTTCCAGATTTGTATTTTTATATCTGTTATATATATATATATATACTATTTTAGTTAATGTTAGATGCTTAGTGATGTCATAGCTAGGTAAGTATATTATTGGTTGATTTGAACATCATGTGCTTTATCTGACTATATAAGCTTTATTGAGATATGTGTTGAGAAGGTCTGATGAAGCAAACGTTAGATTTGTGAAAGCGCTTAATCCTGCCTGCAATAAAGTTATATATTTTTTACTGGTCGTGGATACCATTATTTGCATTTATTGGATATCTGCTGTGTGCCACATTCTGTATTTCCTGGACTAATTTCATTATTTGTACTACTTGGTGGCTGTCGAGTGTGGAGGTTTGTTTTCATATAACATTGTAAAATATGTGGAAGCTAATGAGGCAAGTAGTTAAAAGTTATTATAAGGGAGATGACTAATTAGTCAGGAAACAGGTAGAAGCAGTCAGACCTAGGTGTGTGTGGAGATCATAAACAGATTCTAGGAATGCTGTTGAGATATGAAAAGGAGAGGGAGTGGGTAGAAGTAGAGAAGAGAGTTACTATGTTGTGTGTGTGTGTGTGTGTGTGTGTGTGTGTGTGTGTGTGTGTGTGTGTGTGTGTGTGTGTGTGTGTGTGTGTTGTACGCACACACGCACCCACAAGTAATGATGTATATAGGGGATAGGGGCAGGGAGCAAGTCTACTTTTAGCCATCTAATTATTTGCTGCACAGGCTAACATGAAGGTGTTTGTTTATGGTGCAAAGTAAGATGGCATGGGAAAATATTTAAAACAATAAAGAGACTAAAAAATATAACCAAAGGAAGAGTGTTGTCTGCACATGTAACTTATAAAATGGGAAATTAAGATGTCTGCAGTTTTAAAAATCTCAAAGAAATGGAAGTACCACTAGTTTGACATCTTATCTCACATCCTATAAGAAACCTGAGAAAGGAAGAAATCTGAATTAGTTGCTAGATATACAAAACACCTACTTATGCATTGAACAATTGGTACTTTTCCATTAAACCCCTACCACTTCACGCTGCTGTGTTTTGCCACTATTCTGCACATCTGGAAACCCTAATTCAACAGTTTAGTAAAGGAAAAAAGTGATACCTGGATATTAGTAGTAAAATTGAGTTTTATTTTGCAGCAAGATGTCCTTTGCAAGCAGATTTAAAATGCTTTTTTAACTGTTTAAAGTGAAAATGAAAGACTTTGAAAGAGTAGGTGCCTCCTGTCTTGATTTCACAAGTGTCCGGAGCCCATTTTAGACAGAAGACTTATTACGCTGGTTCTTCAGGTAATTAAATATAGATGGTCATTTGGTTAGAGTGCTGGCTAAATGACTGTAACAACTGAAAGTGTACAGTAGAATTGATGTTCAATGTGCTTAATTAAGTACTCTTTCTTGTTTGAGGTGCAGTAGTCAAGGAAGGTGATCTGTAATCAGTTGAGCATATTTGTGTTCCACTTAATTTAGAGTTTAGAAATGACACACATTTTATTCGTTTTGTATATTAAATGGCATAAGATTATATACTGCCGTAACTGGTCAAAGAAGAAATCTCTGTAGCAGTCTGTTTTACCTTCCCTTTCACCAGTCTGGGACATATAAATGACTTGCTAAATTACATATCGTCAAAAAAGTGACTATGAATATGTAAACTACACAGTGTATACTGTGTACAGGTTTCTTGTAATATGCCAGTGTAATTAAAGTATGTATGACCACCTCTCAACTTTTGCATCTTGAGTTAAAGACAAAGCCCAAAATAATTAGGAAGAAGGCCCCACATTAGTAGCAGTTTTTAAGTACTGTTAGTGATGTCTGAGAATTTCTGAAAATAATTCCCAATTTTAGGAGGGTTGGTGCAAAAGTTTGAGAACAAGTTAGTGCATCCCTCCAAAAACTGGACAGTTGACCAACTCTAGCAGTGTGTTTTTCTTTTTTTCATCTTCGTCAGTGGTGTAGGAAAGAAGGCAATCCATAGTACCGACAAAATAGTGGCAAAACACAGCTGCGCGAAGTGGTAGGGGTTTAATGGAAAAGTACCAGATAATCTTAGCAATACAGTAACTGACCACAGTCTAGTCCTAACTCTTACCTCTACAGCCATTGGTACAGGACTTAGATTTTCCTCCATTATATCAACCTCACACTTTGTCAAAAATGCACAAAAACATTTAACTTAACACACACACAATTTTCAGGAGAATTCAAATCTAAAGGATAGCTATTCTCTAAATATATTTCTTTTCCCTGGAGTAAATATTCTTCCTACAGAATATGATCCCAGTACATTTAACATTAAAAAAGCATGACTAAGCAGTTTCTTGTCTGATGTGGCACTTCTGACTTAGCTTACTATGTGCCCACAGTTTATGGTCCGAATGAAGTCTGATTATACTTCCTTAAGGAATTTGTCTCTTTGCCTTTGCATCATTTCATTTATCACATCTGAATTTTTTTTTCCACTGAAAGCTCATACAGCATGGTAGCTGTAGCTCTTTTTGTCATTTTACACCACTAAGGTCAGAAAGCTATTCCAGCTTAAAATTCATAGCTCTCTCATTCTATAGGGTCATATAAAGCTGCATTCTTTCCCTTCCCTGGGGCCAGAAACCTATGAAGTCTTTTATAGTCTGAAGTTGAACAAATCTGATAACTACTTAGAAAAACTTCATTGATTAACTCAGCTTTGCAAGCCAGGAAATATAATACTGTTTGCTGACAAAAGGAAGGCAACTGGAAGATAGAACTTGAATCGCACAAAATATCACTTTTTTAAAAAGGCTATGTTACCTCAGTTGGTTCATAATCATTGTGCAAGAAATTTTAATTGATGGTAAAACACATGTATAGGAAATACATATGTAACAGTTGCTAGAAACAATGTCACTGTCACTTTTACTGATGGTTTTTCAACTTGATAGTATTTCTTATTATTTCTGTTATAAATGAATAGGACTGTGATCTCAGAGGATTGACTAAGGCACTGTATCTACACAATGAATTATGGGCAAGATCTAACTTTCCCAAAAAAGATAATGTCAGCATATCTGCCGCCATAAAGACATTTAGGGTTAGGGGAAAACAAGTAATAATAAGTAGTTATGGTGCTGTTGGCAGGTTTGGATTGTGAAGAACTTCATGGCATGATAAAAAAAAAAAATATATATATATATATATATATATATATATATATATATATATATATATATATATATATATTTCTAGTTTCTGCTGCCTATAATGGTCTTCATTGAAAGCAGACTTACTGCTTCCAGCATGAACAATACATCATCAGCATACAACTGAACCTTAGATTCTTGTCAGTTAACCATCACTCCCTACAATCATTATATTATCTATCAGCTGTGATAGTGTTTTATTAGTTAAACAGGTATTAGGACATATGATAACACTGCCTGGAAACACTTCTTTGTAATTGTAATTTGTCCTTCTGATGAGACATTAAAAAGGAGGTCCCATCTGCTTGAGTTACTGAAAACATAGGTGGATGTAAAAGATTCTATGGCATTCATGGGAAGTTTTGTAATGCCTTGGTCAAATGTCTCCTTGGGACCCCAATGAAAAGAGGCTACAAGCCTGGTGGGGCTAACCTGATCAGCAAACAGATAGATAGATAGACAGACAGATAGATAGATACATAGATAGATAGATAGATAGATAGATAGATAGATAGATAGATAGATAGAAAGATAGATAAATAAATTACACCTGAAATTCTGTTTGCCAGCTCACAACCTACCACTTAATTATTATAAAGACTCTTGACATGTTTAATTAAATTTTCCAAGAAGCTAAATTTCTCCATTGTCATTCAATGACAGTCCCAAGATGTCACATCAAATGCACCCATTCCACAAACCAAGGCAGGGATACTTCCACTATTCTGAAGTAGGAAAAGAGACTATGGAAAGAATCATGCTTATCTCCCACTTCTAAAATACTTTATAGCCTTCTACAGCTGAGTCATATTTTAACAGAAGTATCTCATAATCAGTAAATAAACACATTAGTAATCCACTATGAAGAAGAAAGGAATCCATGTTTCAAGAATAAGGCAATAGTGAAATTCTTCAGATGGAAGGTGGCTAACCATCTTCAAAACACGATTAGCTGCACTAAAGTATATATAATATACAAGACCACAGTTTCTTACATGAAAACACTACCCTGGCAACTTAAATTAAACCCTTTATGACTGCTTCCAACTCATCAGTGACAGCAAGGTTCAGATTTGTTTCCTAACCAAGCATTACCTGAGGGAGTCCAATCCAGTCCAAAAAAGCCCTTAATCTCCCCATCATCACTTGGGGCAGTTGGGAAATTATGCGTGGACAGGTTAAAAAAAGCATTCACTTAAGTCATTCTTACTCTTTCAATATCTTCAAACATGAGGGCACCTAGAATCTTCTTATATACTATTATCCAACACTCAACTAATATGATACTACACCTTTTAATAAATTGTGCTCTTATACCCAGCAAGACTTTCTCCAAACAGCTCCTCCCTGCTTTCTTCTCTTAGTCCCCCTTCAATAAGACCACCCCTTAACATTATTTTTATGGTGACCTGCATGATAGATGTTATATTAGTTATCCTCATATTATTAAATATCTCAGTCTGCATAATGTCAAATGCTTCTTTACCCTGCACATACAATACATTTATAATACATGGGTGTATTACTAAAGATGAAATACACCAAATATCACCATGCAAAATATCGACACAAATAATCAGAAACACTGAGGTTGACTTGCAACCTTGCAAGTGCCAAGAAACAACCTTGGCATATGCAACAGTTAAACTTAAAAACAAATAAAACATATTTTTTTTTGCAGAGAGGCTATGCTCCTTGCAACCCCGTAGGTAGTCTGTGTCCCCCTGTACCTCCTGCTAATTATAAATACTATGTGTGAAATCGCACAAACACAGAGTAAGGGCATATTCCCCAGTCCTGGAAATTGTATGACCTTGGCCACAAATGATGTTGACATCATAGAAACAGGCCTAAAAATTACAAACAACTGGTACCAAAACCATGGTCTGAGACTACATGTTAGAAAATGCATAATCATACCCTCTGGTAAATTGAAAATATCTGCAAATTATAATACTGATAAGCATACCCCTAAAAGTAGAGCCAGTGGTGAGGGACCTAGGAACACAGATAGATAATAACCTAAACTTTGACTACCAGGTAGCTACAGCAGTGAGGAAATCCTTCTGTGGGACTTAACTTATAAGTAAAGGCATGACATCAAAATTACAGGAAGTCATAGTGCCATTGTGCTTGGCACTCATCAGGCCCATAATCAAGTAAAATCCTCCCTTCTGCATGTACCTAACCAGGCACTTACACCAAATGGAGTGGCTCCAGAGGTTTCTCATTAAAAAATACAAAGAGTAAGACACATGTCTTATGCAGACCAACTAAAGGCCCTATCCCGTTATTCCACCTCATATCATTTACCGAGAGAGACTTATGCCTGACTTACAAGACATTCTCTGATCCACTCCCAAAGACAGTCACTTAATGTCCTACCGTAGTTAGAAGTTAGGTCTGACAAAACAATCTGCAAAGTGCATGGAATTTATTTTAATTTTTATTTATTTTTTTTAATACAAATATGAATTTTCTGACCAAGATCTCCAGTTCAACCTTTTATACCCTCAGGGGTCCAACAACAGGATAGGGTATGTAAAATCTGCATATCTTAAACACAGGATGTCCTTAATGGGTTCATTTGCATATATCCCATGAGCCTGTAGCACAAGAGTTTTTAAGGAATCACATAGCAAAAATCCTAGCCTGACCATGTTTTTCTTTTAGTTTTTACAGAAAGGTTTATCTATGTGACTTGTTTATTAGGAATGATTTTTACAGACACCCTTATGGTAATGGACATCAGCTGGGTAAATGTAAGCTTGCAATCGTTTGTCAGTGTAAAAAGTGTGCTCACCTAACTTCTGAAAATATTGTGTAATAAAGGAGAATCTCATTTGAAGAAGAACAGCAAAGAGAAAGTGTGTCTTTTTTTTTTTTTAATTGTACAGAACATTCTTTTGCAGCTTTTTGAAAAAGAGAAGTCTTGTAAGATCTATGTTAAGCTCAGAGCCTGAATTGCTGGTTTGATTTGGACACGTGTCTAAATTGGTTTGGTGGTATCAGTACAAGATACATGCAAAGGTGAGCCTTGGGGTATTGCTCTGATCATAGGAGCTTCTAGGTGCTAGGACAAAAATAAAAAAATTCTGAAGAAAGCATAAATAAAAAAGTAAAAGATTGATGGTCAACAACTGATTTTGTCAACACAACACATAATGGAATGCTTATGTAACAATTTTATATTAGAAAAAAATGAAACAAGTAACTCAAAATAGAAAAAGGCATGAAACAGTAACAGAACAACAGCTGGAAATGCTACAGTTTATCAAATAATATTTCACTAACACTTGATGTGTCTTATACGTTCACGGGAAGCCTTGCACTGCTGATGCTTCAGTGTATTGGCTGTTGTTTTGTTGCAAATGTAGACGGTTTAATATTATCTGTGAGGCTGGGCAACTCTGAGGAAGGGGGAACATTCATTTTACTTTTCCATTTTCTCTTGAGTTTGTGTGAATTTGGATGTAGTGTATTTACAAAACAGTGTTTGTGAGCAGACTTCTCACATTGGAGGCATACAGGATCACCCCCCCCCCAACAAAAACATTGTGTTATTAGTTTTTCCTGATGTTTTGATTTAAGATTGTGTGTTTACACTGTGTTGTGTTTTTAAGCTATTTTTATTGTACTGTTTTAAGTCTTGTGATTTGCTCTTTCATTACAGAGCTTGACAGTTAATGTAACTAGATCTGCACAAATGATATAAAACACTCTATAACCAATCAAAACCAGCACTCCAATAAGCTGCTTTCTACTTTATGTTGGATGCCAGTAGGACAAAAAAGTTGACCAGTTCACCATGAAAAACTGAGTCAGTGCATTAAGAAACCATCTCCCAACAACTTTTAACTTGACAAGTGTCTTGTCGGCTGACATACTCAGTAATAAAAAATACAATTAGAAAAGTATAATATAATATAACAATGATTATAATAAAGATCAATTACATTATCCTTTTTCAATTAAATTTCTCATGTTTCAAGGAGGCTCTAGACATATTTTATAGTCAGTTAATAAAGGACAGTTATACTAGATTTGAGTCTTCTGTGTGGCGACATGCGTAAATGGGCGTTCTTTCATTGAAGGTTGTGCTTTAGGCCCGGCAAGCCAGCACGTAAAAATCTACTGCCAATCATTAGCGGACTGGAGTTCCACTGTGGCGACCCCTAACCGGGAAAAGCCGAAAGACACAAACAAACATACTAGATTTGAGTTAAACACTGATATTAATGATCCAGGGATGATCAATATCATCCAGCGACAAACCAACAAAACATGAACCATGTAACACACACCACTGTGAAAAGGAGCTCCTGGGGAAGGGGAGGGGGGTGCACCAGGTCTGACATACTGACCTGATCCTCATTACCACTTGACTCTCAGCTCTCTAGAAGAAAACACATGAGCTGATTATGCCTTACAATGTGGGAACAAACAGGCTGAAAGGCTCTATCTTTCACCCCTGAAGGAGGAATAAACGAACTGTTTGGGCGAAGGAAGGGGCAAGACCTGGTGAATAGAAAAAAAAAAGATGCATGAGACACAAACAACTGAACTATCCATCTTTGCTTGGGAATGAAGAATTTAGTTCTGGTTAGGTGAGCTGTTCTGTCTCAAATGTAGGTCTAGAGGATGTATCTTGCTCAGAGATCATTAACATAATCACTATACTACACTCCCCACTATCTTAACAAAAACCACAACATTTTAGTGTTGTTTTTTTTTTTTTTTGCAGAAAATCTGCAGTTTTTCTAGTACCATATTTCCTCAGTAAGTGACTAGCTAACCGTATGTTCTGTACTGCATTTTGCACCTGTCAATACGAGTAGGATGGAATGAGAGGAAATATATGATTTTTACTAGCAATATTACTTTGCTAGGTTGCACATATGGTTTTGGTGTTGAGAAGATCAGAATGCTGTTGCTTCTCACCTCATACCAGGTGCTTGGATTCACGTTCTTTTGCTGATAGAGTAGTACTGAGGCATTATTGAGTTAGAGCACTTCTAAGCTGCTGTCCTTTGTGTGGGATACTAAACCCATATCAAACCTGCTTGGTTCTAACTTCAATGGATGTTCTTGTAAGCCATACTGGGAATGGGGAGTAGAGCTCCTACAGAGTCCTGGTGACATTTCTCCCCATTTTGTATAAATACCAACTTGTTTCTTCTCTGAAAGAATGCCATAAGTTTATCAAGACCAATGTGAATAACAAAAGTAAATAAAAGTACTACTTACAAACCTTTCCATACCTGACAACTTTCCAGGGAGCTTTCCACCAATAAGAAAAAGTAAAACAAAACAAAGAATTTTAAGAATACTAATAAAATAATTAAATTTCTCTAAATGGTCTAGCTACATCATTGATCATTACAAGACTGGGTGAAGAAAAACAAATAAAACATGCCCCTCAAGGGCTAGCACATTTCTGCTAGATGACAAGTGACATGTTTCATTCTCTTTCTGCCTTTGTAAAGTTTTATTTTTCTGTTATCTTATTTTTTGGTCATGTTTGTAACTAAATTCCTCACAAATTTCCTGGAGGAAGTTGTGTTGCTCTATGACCATAATTCATTTTCTGTTTCTGCCATTACTGAGTAATATCTGTAACTGATTTATGTCTGTGTTATATATGAATTGTGCAGACCAGCTCCAGGTCAGAAATCTTCTTTTTATGAATTCTAGAAACTAAACTTATTTTAAGCGGAGTTCCATGTACTGACTTTATGATGGGGCCATAGGGTTTGAATGAGGGAGGGATATCATTACACTTATGTGCGCATAATTTTGACAATGATGTTTGAGGCATGTAGTTTTGCAGTCTTTAGAATTTGTCACAATATAGTGAATATCAGCACAAAAATATTAACTGTGCTAGTGTTGCAGTAACTTCTGGCTGTGCTTACCAGTGTCATTCACCCATATTGTGCTCATATCCTTAAATACAACACTGGGACTGAGGTAGGAATATGTCAGCAGAATAAGGACACCCTGGGGATTATATGAGAAACAACATTGCAGTTACATTAAGGAATTCCATTTCATCTTGCAAGCCAGCACCTGCCAGTACTCTAAAACTGGAAATGATCTGGGAGAAGAACAGACTGGCTCTTGTAAAAGTATTTACCCCACACCAAAAGGAGATTCTCTAATTATTTCCCACAATGCCTTCTTGGTGTGTATTCACAGCTGGTAAAATGTTTTATCATTTACTGGCTGTCTGATTTTCTATGCATTAAACATGGTTGAAGTGTGTGCTGTGGTGTTTACATGACCCTCTGTTACTGATGTGCACTGAGTTTCAAGGCAATATAAGTCTAGCCTTTTGATGGTGGGGCGAAGAAGTAGAGTGTAAGCCTCATATCTCTGCTAGCAGAACTTCATGGGGGAGTTGTCTAAAGTAAAGCTACAAGGATGCCCAAAACAAAGCAGCAAAAAAACACTTGCTAGTTTTTTGCAGTAGCTTTACAGAAGGTGTATAAGTAAAAAAAAATGTATGTTTCAAATGTACACTGCTATTATAGATTAAAATATAGATATACATTGCTGGACTTGCTTTGTCTTATTTCTCAGTATTGACCATCATATTATGCTGTTATAACTTAATGCAACGTATAGTATATTGCACAAGAGAAGCAAAACAAACTTTTTCACACATATTTATATTTGTTAACCAGGAGGGTTAAATTATGCATAATCCACTTTTTAGAGAAGGCTCATGGAGAAAAACTCCACTAAAACATATATCAAAATACGTATACAAATGCATATAGAGTTGATAAACCAGTAAGCTATGAAGATAGTGACAATGACACATGCTATGAGCTTATATGTCATCTTTGAATTAAAGTATTCTAAGATAACCCACAACGGAAAGGCCATTTATGTAGATGCATGTAAATGTGGTATTTGCTTTACAATATCAGAACATGGACAGTAATAGAGTAAATCATCACACTTCAGTAGAGTGAGCGCAGTGTTGTACTTGTTGCTTGTTTTCTGGTCAGGTTTTGTTGACACTTTGCTCACCAGTAACACATCACAGGACAGACCTAGTCAATATAAAGTGTTCAGGGAAAATAAACAACTAATACAAAGACGTGCAAGCATATTTGCTAGCTAGTGGGCTAATCATTCTAAGGACAAATGTCTCACACACAATGTTTCAAAATATAAAGCACAACACATTTTCAAAGGCAATAAAGGAATAATCTACTTCGAGAGCTGCAGGCACTGGCACATGAACTCTTCAAAGGAACCAGAGATTAACCAAGCAATTTCCCCCATCCCACATTCCCAGACTGATAACATTAATAACTCAGTGACTCACAATGGTTTTGCAAGCCCTTCCCAAACAGGATCATAATGGATGGTTAAACTAACGGAAAAGACTTTGCATCACAGTTTCAATTTTCCACTTATCAGAAGTTTTCACACTGAATTAGTATATATTTTGTTTTCCATTTTTCCAGTACTCCTGCAATAAGCAGCATAATTTCATTAACCAAGTACCAAAACATTTCCTTTAGCAATAACCATATCTACAACCACACACACACACACACACACACACACACACACACACACACACACACACACACACACACACACACATAGATAGATATAGATATATAAAACTATAAAACACTATATATTTTATACACAGTTAGGTCATCTATACTCCACTTATGCATCCTGTTTCTCTCCATATTCATGTATTGCCCTAGTACTGATTAAACCAATTCACCCACACACACACACACACACACACACACACACACACACACATATATATATACACACACACACACACACACACACACACACACACACACACACACACACACACACACACACACACACACACACACACACACAGATAGATATAGATATATAAAACTATAAAACACTATATATTTTATACACAGTTAGGTCATCTATACTCCACTTATGCATCCTGTTTCTCTCCATATTCATGTATTGCCCTAGTACTGATTAAACCAATTCACACACACACGCACAAGCACGCGCACGCACGCACACGCACGCACACACGCACGCACGCACACACACACACACCTGTAATAAAAAGCATCTGCATTAATACAGTGGAAGTTTTTATATATACTTAGTTTACTATCCACTGTTTATAAGCATTTCCAATTTCTATGGTTACTATATAAGTTTACAGTCTGATTCTTGTTGCCATTTGCCTGCAGTGCTTTTCTGAGCTAAGCTGTCTTGGGGTATCTGAGTTCAGTAAACTGGCAAGAGGCATCTGAGAAGATGGGGAACACTTAACTGCCAGTTTCTGAGGATGGTAATTGCTTCATGCCTCCCTCTGTCACTTTGTAGCACTAGGGCTAAGTGGAACAACATCAAAAAATGTATTTCAAGCTTCATAGCAATGTGGACTGATAGAGGCAATGGGAGCAAACTGTCTGTTCCTTCCCAGTGCAATAGCTTGCAAAGCACAAATGCAGAACTAAAGCTATGCATGCCTAGATATCTGATTTAGCATAGGGCACCAAAGTCTACAGAGCATGGTAATAACCACACATGGATGCATAACCTTGCCCACTGTGAAATAGACTTAATGCCATCATGTTTTAATAAGTTATCCTACCCCAGAGTAGACATAAGACAGCAGCCTAAGATTCCTCTCAGTGCAAAGAGATCTCCACTGTTCTAGGCTTAATTAACACAGCCATTGAGAAGCAGCACTGATTACATGAATTGCTCTACTATTAACCCTGATGGCTACTCTGAATATTGAGGCAGATAACATATCCAGCTTGTTAGAGTACTGCAAGGATGTAATGACTGTTTGCTAATAAATCTGGCTAGACACCGTCTGAATATTCTTTGCACATCACTTAAACTACTGGACTTGTGGTGATGTTATCATCTAGTCCTTCCCTCCTTGAGAGAGTAGTCTTGCAGATTTTTGACTGCAGCTGCAGAAGCACCTCTTTCCTTCTAATTAATAAAGGCAAGACACAGTGGAGGGTAGGGCCTGGAATGGACTCTCATTGTACTCTGCTGGTCATGGTACACTACAAGGCTCTGCCGAGTACCTTCTAACTTGCTGTCTTAACAACTGCAAAATCATGAATTTCAAAAGAACAAAATAAAAAATATATATACATATGGGGGGTCAAGCCCCTCTGCACCCCCACCCCCTGCAACTTATATATACCAACTCTAAGATCCCAAAGCAGTGGGTGAAGGGCAGATTTTCCCTCCCCACTGGTACAAAGATTTCACCCACACACAAGCTGGCAAAGTCAGCCACAGTAATGAAGATGCATACATACATACTGTCTTTCGGCTTTTCCCGGTTAGGAGTCGCCACAGCGGAACTCCGGTCCGCTAATGATTGGCAGTAGATTTTTACGTGCTGGCTTGCCAGGCCTAATGCACAACCTTCAACAAAGGAACGCCCATTCACGCATGTCGACACACAGAAGACGCTCTAACTAACGTTCAGTATTCTGAATTCTGAACACCAGTACCTGTAAGTATAACCTCCAAACACTCAGTCTCACACAGTTTGGCTTCATCAAGGGGAGGTCATGTCTGTTAAATTTGTTCGACTTTTTTGAGTTAGTCACTAAAGCCATGGACGAGGGGAAGACGGTGCGCACTGGCTACCTTGACCTGGCCAAAGCCTTTGACACTATTCCCCACTCGGGCATAATAGATACACTCTCTCAACTAGGCATCAATCTGTATGTTACCAGATGGGTAGATAACTGGCTCACTGATAGAACCCACCTAGTCAAAATAGGGAAGCCATCTCAAGCAGTAGATCCGTATCGAGTGGTGTACCCCAGGGTTCAGTCTTGGGGCCTCTGTTATTTGGGATATAATTTTCTGAGGTGCAGACCAAAACCAGAGGGCTATGGTTGACCAAGTTTGCAGATGACTGCAAGCTGGGCACTGTCATCAATTCTCCTAGTGATGTGGACATCCTCCAAGAGGGTCTCACTCAAACAAATGACTAGTGCCAGAAACATGGCCTCAAGATGAATACCAAAAAATGCATCATCATCCCCTTTGGGGAGTGGACACCCCCACAAATTATCACATTAATAACAATACCCTAAGGACACAATCGGTCGTGAGGGATTTGGACACCCAGATTGATAGCAACCTGACTTTTGACCACCATGTTGCTACCATTGTACAGAAAGCTTTCTACATGGCCCACCTCATAAGTAAGGGTATCTCATCCAGGGACAAGGAGATCATAACATCCCTGTATTCTTACCTTATAAGGACCATTATTGAGTACAACACCCCGTTCAGCATGTACCTCGCAAAGCACATGTAACAGCTGGAGAGACCACAGATGTTCCTCACCAGGAGAATCCAGGGACTCAAAAATCTACCATACACAGATAGGCTAAAAGCCCTATCTCTCTACTCAGTTTCATACAGACTATATGTGTGTGTGTGTGTGTGTGTGTGTGTGTGTGGATTTACTGGCAGACAATATTCTGAAAGTCATAATACTGAATGTACAATACCAAAATATCAAAATGCAAAAATGTTAAAATGTTGAAATCAAAATACCTACTTCTCTACATGTGCAGAGAGATGGGCCTGCCCTCACTGCAGGACCCATGTTAACATTCATTTCTGAGTTTCAGTAACAGGAGAGTGATATTATTTGTTGACTGTCTGCATATTGGCATAGTGTACTTACGTAGTGCATGTATACTACTACTATGTATTTTGAGTAGTACAACATGGGATAGTTTCAGCATCTTGCATTCAGTTTTATGAATCGCAGTATATTGCTTTTCAGTAATTTGTAACATACCCATATATATATATATATATATATATATATATATATATATATATATGTTAGAAAATATGTATTAATGTGTGTGCTTAATGCTAATTAGAAGCTAAAAGAGTTAACACGTTTTTCATTCTATTTTATATACACTATTTTATATACAGCTTAGTTTTATATGAGACTAAAAGATGCTTTTGAAACTGCAGTGTGCTTTCTGAAACTTGCAAGATGCCCTCTAACCTAGTAACTGCTAGCACAGCGAAATTCATGTTTATGCCTTTTGGAAATGTACTTGAAAACCAGGTGATTATCTGCTAGGTCAGGAAGCAATGAATGAACAATGCTATATTCTATAGTGTTATGATTTTGAACAATTAGCTCTGTTTGTGGTATGAGAACATGCACAGCTGCAGAAGGAAGAGATAAAGATGGACAAAGAACTGTTGAAGAAATGAACTGCAATCTATACTTGCTTTGTGCTCAAATTAGCCATAGTACCTTGAATGGTAACATTGCATATATCTAACCGATGGTAGCCAAGGCCACAATGTTTTTCTTAGGAAGTTTCTCACAAAAAATTGATAGTACAAGCAGAAAAGTATGAAAACAACTGCTATGTAATGATGATGTTAAAACTTGTGATCTGCTACGTCAGCTTGGTAGGCAATGTCTTATTAGAAAATGTATAAAAATGCTGATATTTCCTGATTCTAGATAGACTAACTCTGTATTAGCACGTTTTTGTCTCCTTGCTGCAAGATTAAAGTGCTTTAACCTGAACCTACCGTGTATTGATCATTTTTAAAGTATATTTTTCCTTTGACAGATTGGTCCTTCGAGCCGGAAATATCTCTCGCTCTAGCTCAGGTCAGATGGGCCCGGTGGCATGAAACCATACGGGGAAGAAGCCACATCGGTTCTTCTTCTTTGAAAAGACCTCCGACTGAATTGTCGTTCAAAAGAGGCCAGCCACTGTTTCTGATCTGCGATTGGAGGACGAGTCAACAGTTCCGGTGGGATCAAACACGGAGGCTCAAGTAAGGAAGAATTTATCTTTTTCTGTTTTAGATCAGGGACTTGTTGCAGTATTTTGTTTTTGTCAGGGAAGATCTGTAAAGTGCAGATCAGGGACAAAAAAGATTGCTGTCTTGTCATAGATTAGGGAAACAGAATAGGTAGGCAGTTATTCTAGATAAACTGTGAAGAAGTGTGAATCGTGGTACCACGTGACAAAAAGGGTTATGTAACAATTTCTAACTAAGCTAAGACAACATGGGAAATAAGTGCACAAAAAGTTCCCGAGACCCGCCTTTAACCGAAGACGCGAAATATATGCAATTACAGCGTGCCGACAATGTTAGGTACTATACAAAATGGGTTAATAAATACAAATTTGATGGTAATTTAGATAAACCTTCACTTATCAAACTTGTCAACCAACTTAAAACAGACGCGAAAGGTCAGATAAAAAAGCAACGTCAATTAGGAGTTCCTCAGGCACACAGGTGGCTTGAGGAAGTGAACCGCAGGGAACAAAAGAATAAAAATTCAAAAGCAATGTTTTTAGATAAAGAAGACAATAACTTGGTAATAGCAACAGCCCCTCCGCCCCCTCTGCTTCCCTTACCAGAATATGAAGCGAGTGGACAAGCTGATCTACCTCTGTTATATGAATTAAAAGAGCTTTTCAAACGCACAGTGATTGTGTTCCTGTTCTGTATATTTAGTGATTTTGGAGCATTGAAGGAGTGGAGGTGCTGTATTTTGTACTACCTCCGTTATATCCAGCTATTCCTGCAAAAACAAAACCGTTTGTCAGAGATCCTATCGAGACTAGGTCTTGAACATGCAACTTAAGAGGGGATATTGAATTGTATGAAATAAATAAAAATTCACAAGCTATGAGTGAAGAAGAGATATATCTACTCATAGAAGTACCAAATCCACAGGCAGGACAGGCAGAACAGGACCCAACTCTTCTAGTATATAGACCGTGGACACCGGAAGACATCTGGAAAGCCACAGAGGGAATTCCCCATCCGAAAGTTAATTTTAGAAAATTCTTAGAAGACTTACAGGGCATGAGGTTAAGTTACCATTTGAATGGAGAGGAAGTAGAGAAAATAGTCAGACAAATCGTGGGTCCAGATTGGCACATGATCAGTGGCAACTGGAATCCCCGTGATGCAGAACTTAGGCCACTCCCACATAGTAACGCAGAACTGGATAACAGAGTGAAAGGTCTGACAGACCGAATCTCTGAGAAATGGAAACCTAGGGTTGACTGGACTTGCATTAATCAATGCATACAACAAGAAGGTGAAACTGTTGATAAATATTATGCCAGATTATTAGAGTGTTTTAATAACCATTGTGGAATTCAGGTACCTGAAGACCAAACACATGATTCCCCATATGAGCAGCAGCTAAAGAATGCATTTTTGAAAGGCAGTATTGCACCCATTAGCAGCTTTATTATGAAGCACACCGTTGATCATCGTACAAGTAGATTACAGTCATTACTTGAATATGCAAGACATGCCGAAAAGCATTTTAATAGCAAAAAGAAAAAGAAAACTCAAGTATTTGCAGTAGAAGATGGATCAGAAGTCTTTGTAGTACAAACTGGGAAAAAGGGTAAGAAAAATGCTCAGGGAAACAAACAATCTGATAAACGATCAGAGGATTTTGAAGAGAGAAAGAAAAGGGGTGAGTGTTTTAAATGCGGGAAAAAGGGACATTTAGCAAGGGATTGCGGCAAAATAAAAAGGTAACCACAGAAGACAAGGAGGGTGAGGACTGACTATATGATAGTCAAGAATCACTGGAGAGGAATAATCAAGAAAAGACAAGTGCAAATGTGATAGAAGGAGTAGAGGATGTGATAGAAGAAATAGAGGATGCGCATGAAATCACAGATAATGAAGAAAATGAAATTTTAGACTTAGCATTATTGAGCCTAGAGCTCTACTTAGCAGACACAAAACCGGAAGTTACACTTCTGGTAGAGGGGAGAGAAGTTAAATTCCTGTGTGACTCAGGGGCTTCAGAGACCCTGATACATCCTTCCAAACTACCAGAAAATTCAGAATCACTTGACTACATATTAGTGAAAGCAGCTAATGGACAGCTGTATCGGGAGCCATTCTCCCACAACATAGCAATAACTGACCCTGTTTCAGGGATGACCCAGAAAAGCAAAATTGTTGTTTCTGCGAAATGCCCAGTAAATCTTTTGGGCAGAGACGTAATGCAGATATTTGGCATAGCAGTAGTTCCAACTATGCAGGGTATGGAAGCACAGCGACAAATGGATACTTTTGCAGTGCGACCGGAGGGTGAAACATTTTATTGGTACAGCCAGGACTTGGTTACGACTGGTCCAGGGGCAGTAACCGAAGAACTGATGAACGTAGCCATCAGTAAATCCCCCTCCCTTGACACTGATAAACAGCATTTGTTGCATTGCACTCTATATTACTGTAGCAAGCCAGGACCTAATAAAGAATATGAGCAAGAACTGTTTAGAAACCATGCTAACAGATTAGTATTATGAAATCTGTACTGGGACACAGAAGAAAACAGTGTAGTAAGCTGTTCATTGCCCCAGGAATTCCTAGCACTTTACAAATCTAATCGATTACCACATGTGAGTTTGACTAAAGATAGAAATGTGAAGTGGGCAGACCTAGGAGAAAAAGTCACAAGGTGGGAAAAACAGACAGAGATAGAAATTTCAGAACAGGGAGTACAAAAGCAGAAGTTGAATTGGATAACGCAGACACACCTAGCTGTGCACTTGCAGGCAAGTGAGGACAGCTGAGTAGCACTCTTACTAGAGGAAGAGGAAAAAGCCTTACGAGACATACCAGAAACTCTCTGGTCAACAGGAAAATCAGATGTAGGACTTATTCGTACAGCAGGACCAGTCACTATCATGCCAAAGTCAGCATCTAGACCTCAAAAGAGACAGTATCCCTTGAGAAAGGATGCAGAAATAGGAATCAAACCTATAATAGCAGCTTTACTTAAGGAAGGAGTATTGATAGAATCTCCTGATTCACCATGTAATACACCCTTATTTCCTGTTAGGAAAGCAAATGGAGAATGGCATATGGTCCAAGATTTACAAGCTGTAAATGATGCAGTTATACCTAGGGCACCTACAGTGCCAGATCCACACACCTTATTAAATGATTTGAAACCTCAACAAAAGTATTTTTCTGTGGTAGATATTAGTAATGCGTTTTTCTCAATACCGATACACCCTGACAGCCAACATTGGTTTGCATTTACATTTCAGGGAAAACGGTATACATATACGCGACTACCACAGGGATATTGTGAGAGTCCAACAATATTTGCACAGGAAATGGCAAGTAACCTGGCGGGATGTATCCCACTGAAAGGCAGCCAGATTTTACTTTATGTAGACGACTTTCTGCTGGCAGCCCCCACCCAGCAAGAATGCAGAGAATATACCATAGCCTTACTACAATTTTTAGCTACTCAAGGACACAAGGTGAACAAAAACAAACTGCAACTTTGGAAAAAACAGGTCAAATACCTGGGATATGTAATATCCAAAGTGGGCAGAATATTAGATGAAGACAGAAAAACAGCAATATTACAAGCACCTAGACCAACTACCAAGAAGGAAATAATGTCCTTCCTAGGTACTACTAATTTTTGTCGGAGTTGGATTCCAAACTATGCCTTGGAATCTGTTCCACTTACCAATTTGATATTCAAAAAGCCTATGGCAGCACAAGATTTATTACAGTGAACACCAGAAGCAGAATCAGCTTTCTGCAAATTGAAACAACTGATAGCATCCTCATTAGTTTTAGGATTACCAAACTATCATAAACGATTTTTCCAAACGTAGATTGTAAGCAGGGTTATATGACATTGGTGTTAACACAACAGCATGGGGACAAACAACGCCCCATAGCTTACTATTCATCAAAGCTAGACCCAGTGGCACGATCCCTGCCCCACTATGCACAAGCAGTAGTCGCAGCTGCAATGGCAGTGCAGGCTTCAGCCTCAGTAGTGTTATTCCACCCTCTCACATTGAGAGTGCCTCATGCAGTCGCGATTATTTTACTGCAAGAAAAAGTAGCATATCTTTCTCCTGCTAGACATCTTTCCTGTATGACTATACTGTTGAGTCAACCTCATATGACAATTGAAAGATGCACAACTTTGAATCCGTCAACCTTGCTCCCAACCCCTGCAGATGGCAAACCTCACTGCTGCCTGCAGGAGAGTGAACAAAAGACACTACCTAGACAAGACCTTACAGATGTTCCCTTGGATGACGCCGAGGTGACATACTATGTGGACGGCTCGTGTAGGAGGGGTCCTACAGGACAGAATCTAGTGGGGTATGCAGTAGTTTCTGATACTGAGATTTTAGAAGCAAAGTCTTTACCGCACAACTTATCTGCACAAGCAGCAGAATTGATTGCTCTGACAAGGGCATGTACCTTGGCAAAGGGTAAATGAGTGAACATTTTTACTGACAGCCAGTATGCTTTTTCTACTGTACATGTTTTTGCGCAGCAGTGGAAAAATAGAGGAATTATAACATCTACTGGTAAACCAATTAATCATGTGCAATTTATTTTAGATTTGTTAGACTCTATTCAGTTACCTCAGAAAGTAGCTATTTGCAAATGCGTAGCTCATACCAAACAATAGGATAGGATTTCGAAAGGTAATGCGAGGGCTGATACAGCTGCAAAACAAGCAGCTTCAGCTTCAGAAGTATTTCTTTTGAGTGAGGAATTACAACCATCTGAGATTTTAGACTTAGAAATGTTAAAAACAATGCAGACACTTACTACAAATGTAGAAAAACAAAAATGGATAAAATGAGGAGCAATTCTTGAGAAAGGGCTGTACATCTCCAAAGAGAGGAAACCGATTTTACCATCTAACTTGTTTAGATATGCAGCTTTGTTGAGTCATGGGCAGTGCCATGTCTCAACAGGGGGGATGGTACAGTTAGTGAATCGAGTGTTTACAACGTATGGATTTACAAACTACACAAAAAATTTTTGTGCAGCATGCCATGTTTGTAACAAGCATCATGCACAAGGGGCATTGAAACCTAAGCAAGGGAGTTTCCCTACACCACCGTATCCATTCCATACTATCTGTATGGATTTTATAGAGCTGAACAAATGTGAAAATAAGAAGTACTGCCTTGTCATTATAGATATGTTTTCCAAATGGGTGGAAGCTTTTCCAACTAAAAATCCAGATGCAGCTACTGTTGCAAAAGTCCTCGAAATTATTCCTAGATTTGGCATACCGGAGAAGATTTATAGTGACAATGGCACACACTTTGTAAATCAAACTATACAACAATTGAGCCGTTACTTTGGGATTTCTCTGAAAAACCATTGTGCATACCACCCCCAATCTGCAGGATTAGTAGAGAGGCACAATGGAGTTTTGAAAAATAAGGTTAGGAAATTGATTAGTGAGACACAAAAGAACTGGGTGCACTGTCTACCTCTGGCACTGCTGAGTATGAGAACTGTTCCAAATGTAAAAGGGTTAACTCCTTTTGAAATTCTGTTTGGGAGGGCATATTATACACCTCAGTGGAAACCTCTCATGCCTGCAGACCAGGAGGCTGACAGTTCACTTGCAGAGTATATGAGGCGATTTTTGAATAACAAACTTTTGCAGTTAAATTCTATTTCAGATAAAGAACAAGCCAGACCATCGGAAGCAGCAATAGTCCCAGGCACGTGGGTCTGGGTGAAAGTCATGAAGAAAAGGAATTGGAGTTCTCCAAAGTGGGAAGGACCGTACCAGGTGCTACTGTCAACACCCACTGCAGTCAAGATTGCAGAGCGAACGTTCTGGAGTCATCTGACACACTGTAAATTGGTTAAGAACTTTGAATTGGACAAAAACCTTATTACTGTTGTACAACAAGAACAAAATGACCAGGTGCAGAGTAAACAGGGATGCAGTACAACCTCAGAAAATTTAAATGATTATTCTGATAGCCATACTGATAACAATGATCTTTTTGCTGTGGCCTTTCCTTTTTCCAGCCACACGAGTTGAACTGAACAAACATGATGCATTACTCAAAGACTGGCATCCAAACTTTAACACTTACCAATCAATTAAATATGTGTATGCTGAGACTTTCAATGTTTCGAACTGCTGGATTTGCACAGCTATACCAACAGCATACAGGGGATTATTGATGACTGCTGTCCCCCTAGGGGTCAATGAGACCTGGGAAAACTTGATTTTTGTCACTACACCTGTGAAATCACAAGACAAAATAGCATTGTACCTACCTGTTACACAAAAAGGGATTGTATGTTTTTACAAAAATTACACTATTCAGGTGGGTTGGAGCAATTGTAATGTGACTATTTCTTATAAATGTTATATTAAGGCCAGTAAGGCAAAAACTATTTGTGATGCAAACTATGATGCATATTTTGAAAAGATGCATAGAAGTGTTAGTGAAGTACAACATAATCCTGTTCTTTTAAAGCAGCTTTCTATTATTGATAAGAAAATGTTTCATGCAGGGCAAGCCTATCAATACTAGAGTAGAGAATTGTTATTTTGTTTGTGGGAAAAAAGCACATAAATGGCTACCTGAGAATTGGTCCGGCAGTTGTTTTTTGGGTTACCTGGTTCCAGCCATACGACACACTGCAGCTTTGCCTCAGGGAAAAATTCGAAATGTCAGAGAGGTCAGCAGTAAACCCAGAAGTCCAATCAATAGACCTGAGAATCCAGTGGGACAAATCGAAGCAGGGTGGAGAAACTATAACTCCATGAAAAACAAAGATAAACTGACACACATGGACTTGAGTGACGCCATTATATCGTGGGCAGGCATAGCTCCTGCATATGGCGCAGTGAAATCGATTTGGGAGCTGGGAAAACTGTCTAAACTTCTCGAAGTTATGAGCAATGCAACTTTTTCTGCTCTCGAATTAGTGACTGATGAACTAAATGCTATGAGAACTGTGGTATTTCAAAACTGCATGGCTCTCGACTTCTCCCTAGCGGCGAGAGGTGATACGTGCACTTTAATCTAAGAAGAATGCTGTTCGTATATTCCTGACAACCAGCACGAGATAAACGACCATCTTGAGGTGATCCAGCAAGTGTCGACCATGACCAAACCAGGCCCAAACCCTCTGACGGACTTTTTCCAGAATTTGTTTGGGGGGTGGGGTTCCATCCTAATGAACATCCTGATTGCCATTTGTGTGGGATTACTCCTATTAGGAGCATGCATTTGTTGTGGTATTCCCTGCATGAAAAAGTTAATCAAAGATTTTATAGACATGTCAGTTTCTGAGACTTTGTATCAAAGTACTGAAATTGAAGAGTTGTTGAAAAGTGAAACACTTTCATAAGTCTAAACTGAATGACTCTCTTAACTGCAAATCCTGAATGGAAGAGGTTAGGAGAAGAAGCAAACTGTTTATGCTTTTGAAAATAGAATTAAAAAGTATTAACAGGGGGGAAATTTTAAAAAAAATATGTATTGATGTGTGTGCTTAATGCTAATTAGAAGCTAAAAGAGTTAACACATTTTTCATTCTATTTTATATACACTATTTTATATACAGCTTAGTTTTATATGAGACTAAAAGATGCTTTTGAAACTGCAGTGTGCTTTCTGAAACTTGCAAGATGCTCTCTGACCTAGTAACTGCTAGCACAGCAAAATTCATGTTTATGCCTTTTGGAAATGTACTTGAAAAACAGGTGATTATCTGCTAGGTCAGGAAGCAATGAATGAACAATGCTATATTCTATAGTATTATGATTTTGAACAATTAGCTCTGTTCGTGGTATGAGAACATGCACAGCTGCAGAAGGAAGAGATAAAGATGGACAAAGAACTGTTGAAGAAATGAACTGCAATCTATACTTGCTTTGTGCTCAAATTAGCCATAGTACCTTGAATGGTAACATTGCATATATCTAACCAGTGGTAACCAAGGCCACGTTGTTTTCTTAGGAAGTTTCTCAAAAAAATTGATAGTACAAACAGAAAAGTATGAAAACAACTGCTATGTAATAATGATGTCAAAACTTGTGATCTGCTACGTCAGCTTGGTAGGCAATGTCTTATTAGAAAATGTATAAAAATGCTGATATTTCCTGATTCTAGTTAGACAAACTCTGTATTAGCACGTTTTTGTCTCCTTGCTGCAAGATTAAAGTGCCTTAACCTGAACCTACCTTGCATTGATAATTTTTTAAGTATATTTTTCCTTTGACTATATATATATATATATATATATATATATATATATATATATATATGTCTGTGTGTGTGTGTGTGTGTATATGTGTGTATATATATATATATATATATATATATATATATATATATATATATATAGATATATATATATAGATATATACACACACATACACACACACACACACACACACACACACACACACACACACACACACACACACACACACATTCTGAAACTCAAACTTCATATGGTAGAGAACACGTGTTTGCCTTTACAAAAACTTGAAGCATTTGTATGGAGATCACGGTACAGTGGGGATCAGGAAATTTCCCCTTTTCCCCATTGTAGTGCAATCTTAAAGATGGTATATATAATTTGCAAGGGGAGTGGGGGATGCAGGTTGCTTGGCCCTCCTGCAAAAAATGTAGATTTTTGTTGTTTTGTTTCATTTAAAGTTTTTGGAAAGCTGAACATATGGTTAGGACCATATGAAATTAGAGAACTCAATATTCTAACATAAATCCATATATTTATATTTTTTCTCATATTTCCATCTTCCCATCATACTACTCTTGCTCATTTCTCTAACTGTAATTTATTATTATTTTTTTTTTTTATAATTTATGGCACCACACAATCATGATAATAGTTTACATGATGATGATGTAATTTCATTGAATAATCAAGGTTCCTTGTTCCCACAGTACACTGAGAATACTGTGATTTCCTGCTGTATTTGACTGTCTTTGTCAAGAGTCTGTTTAACTTTTTCAATAGTTAATTTAAATTTTTTTTACTGTCTACTGTCTAGCTAGTAACTAGCATTTTAGAGTGCTTTTGAATCTTGGGCTTGAAAGAAAAACTATTTGGCTTTTTTTCAAGCACAATCTTGTAGTTCATGGGCATATTTTGTGGCTGAGGTATGAAGATCCTGTTCCTGACAGGTGATATGTAAAATACTAATCTGTTATTCTTTATCTAATTTTAAGACTTTTACTGGACTTCTCATTAGATTATAGTAGCTAGAATCGGTAAAGTACAGTTGTGTACACTTACCATAAATGTAGATGTTCGAGTGTATTCACTGTTGCAGTCATTACATTTGGGTAATCTGCAGGCAGGTTGCCTTCATTCGGCCTGAATAACAAAGTCTTGGATCCTGCGTCGGTTGCTGTTTCTTCTTCCATGACATCAGGTCATCAGGGATATAAAACATGCAGCCGACGACATTTTAATCAGTTTTTTTTGCCCCAGATGTCAGGTGCCCCCCAAATGGGGAGGGAACATACCTCTCAACCTGGAAACATCAAAAATCTGGACAAGGCCCATGAAAAAAAGGTACAAATCTGTACGCTGATTAACATATAATTTGCATACATAATTATGTAACCCCGCCCACTCCAGTGGAATTTTGGGATGCCAACTTTCAAATGCAAACTGATGAATAGACAATGAAAATATGACACCAGAATCCCCCTGCAACCATTCCAGTGTCCCAATACCTGGCTATGTTGTCCCATTTACCATAAACACTAATGTGTGCATATGCATACTGCTTTACTCCTACAATGATTTGGATTTTATGTTTACATTTTATAGCACAATGCACAAACACTAACAGATATCTTGAATTGTAACAACGACCAAAGAAAAAACACCAGTGAGTAACAGCTCAACTTTCTAAAATTTAATAAACAGTCCAACTTCTCTAGCGTCTCGGCCAACAGCCTTCACAGATTACTTAATAGATATCTGCTAAACAAAGCAATAGTGTCTCACAAAGAAAATAGACTTAGCATTAAAACTTTTCTGCCCTTGAAACTCACATTCATTGAAACAGCATTGAAACCCACACCACATTCAAAGAAAATGCATCTGGCCAGTGGTGGATAAAGATTACCTTTGGGCTATTTTCAAATCATTGGCCCCTTGCAGTGCACACAAAACAAGAAACATACACGTGTTCATACAGCACACTTGTTAGACAGAACACATTTTAAATTTATTGTTTGAACATTTTTCCAGTAGGCAATGAAACAAAATTCATGAACCAATAATGACAAAACTGCCCAATTCAGAACATTTCCATCATAAAAGTCTACTTCACAACCACACAATATATATATATATATATATATATATATATATATATATATATATACACACACACACACACACACACACACACACACACATGTATGTATTTATAAACATACAAGTAGGAGGAGGGACTTGCCCCTCTGCAGAAGCCACTAGTCAAAAGTAAAGTATTTTGTTTACTTATTTATTTATGTGAGCAGTTGTGTTTCGGTCACTATTGTTCACTTACTTTGTATTCAAACACTAGTGAGTTTGATTATCTGATACAGAAACACACACATACATACACATATATGTGTGTGTATATACGTATATGTATGTTTTATCTTTCTGTCTATCTGTATAGACTATATCTGTATTCTTAAAATGTATTTTATGTTTACATCATAATAGTCTGAATTATACCTTAATACAATCACATTGAAGCTGGCCCCCAGAGGAGTCAATGTTGTATCTTTTCCTGAATTATATGTGAGAATTATGTTCAAAATATGTGGCATAAAAATAAATGAATCAAAATGCAATAATAGTGCTATCTTATCCTAAACAAGCTTTGTAGCACAGTATGTTGTACAAAAAGCATGTGTAATACGGGCCCCCTTGAAACAAGCTTCTGTAAGGGAAACACACTGACGATCTATGTAAAACGTAATTAGGAAATGTAGTAAGCATAATGATTCTTAAGAATTATTAAACATGAACATTTTTGTTTGCAACTGTGATAAATAGCATCCACTGCAAGCCTAAAATCTAAGAGAGAAGCTTTTTAAATGTAGTCTTAAACCTCCAATGTCCTCATAATAGTAGGAACATTATTATGTCAAGTTTCTTACCTAATTAACCGGGTGCTTTATCCGTTGCAAGTTTACCCGCTCGCGCTGCCTGTTTACCGCTTGGAAATATCAAACCAAACCACCGAACCCCGAACCGATAGTACTGCTGCGACTCCCTCAATTCTCGTTGTAATGTTGATGCCTGTATTCCTTGTTCCCGCTTGCAGCCAGTTCGTAAAAAAATAAAACAAACATTACTGCCATAATCCATATCCATTAGGGTTGCCCGGTTGCTTGCTGCTGCCAATTTCCCGCTCGCAGAGTCGCAGACAGTCGGAAATAATGACGTGAGCTCTTGAGCTCAATTCCGACTGGCTGGTAGCCCTGACGGCACTGACGTCATCACGCACGTGATGACGTCAGCCCCGACAGCGCAATTTTTAAAAAAAAAAAATAATAAAGCAAAAAAATCGGAATTGAAGGGGTGCCAATCGGGAATCGTGGCACCCCTTCATTTGGACCCCAAAACTCGGTAAATACCGAGTAATTCGGTATGGTTGGGAGGTCTGGGAGGGAAAAAAAAAAAAATATATATATATATATATATATATATACAATTTAGAACACAAAAAATATACCTCCAACTAAAAGCAAATACACCAAAAAAGGCTTTTGAGCATAGTAAAAGAAAGGAGAGGTATAATAAGAGAGAAATAGGGGGCTGGCGGGTGGGTAACCAGGACTGCAACAGTGAATACAATCGAACATCTACATTTATGGTAAGTGTACACAACTGCACTATGTTCTTCGTGTTTCACTGTTGCAGTCATTACATTTGGGTAGAATCCCAAAGCTATGGTTGGGAGGATGGAATTATTCAGCATTAGGAGCAGCTATAAGGCCATGCAGGACAGCAGTGGAAAAGCCTGCTCTAGATTTAGAGAAGAGAGATAAATGGTAATGTTTGGTGAATGTATGAATTGAGCTCCAAGCAGCAGCTTCTAGAATGTCTCTGGTAGGAACCCCTCTGAGAAAGGCTGCAGCAGTAGATGCAGCCCTGGTGGAATGGGATCTGATCCCCTTGGGGACAGGTTTACCATGGTGCATGTAGCAGAAATGAATACAATGGATTATCCATTTTGAAATAGTCTGCTTTGAAACAGCCTTTCCCTCTGCCCCTGCAGCATATGCCACCAGTAGTTGCTTAGATTTTCTTAGAGATTTTGTCCTTTTCAAGTAGAATCTTAGTTGTCTGTGTACATCTAATGAATTCAGAATCTGCTCCCCCTTGTTCTGTGGATTTGGGAAAAAAGTTGGCATATGAATGGTCTGATTAAGAGCCACACTGGATACCACCTTAAGCATAAAAGATGGATTGGTCCTGAGGGCCACCCTGTCTGGATAAAAGATAATGAAAGGCTCCACTGCCATGAGAGTTTGTAGTTCTGAAATCCTTCTAGCTGAAGTGACTGCCAAAAGAAAAGCTGTCTTCCAAGAGAGAAATTTTATGTCTGCAGTAGCAGCTGGTTCAAAAGAAGGAAGGGTGAGTTTTTCTAGCACAAAATTGAGGTCCCATGCAGGAGTTGGTGGTCTCCTGGAGGTCTCACATTTTTGGCCCCTCTGAGGTACTGCTTTAGCAGGGGATGAGAAAAGAGATGAGGCTCTGTATTGTAATGAGCCAAAATGGCAGAGGCATGGATTTTTATAGAAGAGAAAGATAGGCCCTTATGAAGCACCTCAGTTAAATATTGCAGAATCTGAGGAATATTGGGCATTGCTGTGTCTATTCCTTGTGCTTGGTTCCAGGCACATAATCTTTTCCATTTATCAGCATAAGATTTTCTAGTACTAGGCCTTCTAGCCTCCAAAATGACATCCATCACAGGTTTACTGAGAGATGTGACTGGTGAAATTAGTTGATTAACCATGCTGCAAGATTAAGAGTTTGGAGCTGAGTGTGCAGAATTTGAAAGTTCTGCTGAGATAGTAGATAAGGTGTCTGAGGCAGGTACCATGGAGGAAGGTGTGACATATTGCATAAGAGCGGGTATCGGTGTTGGTGAGGCCAGTCTGGAGCAATCAGAATCATTTTCGTTTTTTCCTGTCTGACTTTTAGTAAAACCTTGGAGAGCAGAGGCAGAGGGTGAAAGGCATAGACTGATAGGTTTTTCCAGCTGAAGGATAGAGCATCCACTTTCCAAGCATTTTTATGATAAATTCTTGTGCAAAATTTGTCCAACTGATAGTTTTGGGGAGAGGCAAAAAGATCTATGTCTGGGCTCCCCCATTTTCATGTCAACATGCTGAAGATTTGTGGATCCAGTTTCCATTCGTGTGGGTCTGTAAGATTTCTGCTTCGTTCATCTGCCAGAGTATTTTGCTTTCCTGGCAGGAATTGGGCTTGCAGATGTATTTGGTAAGTCAAGGCTGTGTTCCACAAGGCCATGGCTAGTCTGCAAAGAGGGTAGGAGTGGGTACCCCCCTGCGTGTTTATGTACCACATAACTGTGGTGTTGTCCGTCTTTATCAGTAGTTGTCCTGGATGAAGAAAGACCTTGAAGGCTGTCAGAGCATTCTGTACAGCTAACATTTCTTTCTGGTTGATATGTAGGTGCATTTGATTTGGGCTCCATTCACCCTGAATGCATCTCCCTACCAGATGGCCCCCCCCAAGCATAATCTGATGTGTCTGTAGTCAGGGTTTGGCTGGCAGGGGGTGGAATGAATGACAGTCCCTTGTTTTGATGACAGGCCTCTGCCCACCATAGGAACTCCTGTTGCAGGCAAGGAATGATAGGAATCATTGTTTCCAGGCTGTGACAATGTTGACTCCATACGTTTTTTAGGTACCATTGAAATTTCCTCATATGCAGTCTTGCATATGGAATTAGTAGAATGCAGGAAGCTTTGTTTGTCTGGCATGAGGTAAGCCATCTGGGCAGTTGTATTCAAGCTTGCACCCAGGAATGTAATTATTTGAGAGGGTACCAGCTGTGATTTATTTTCGTTTATGGTGTACCCTAGGCATGTTAGAAGCCTTTTTATAAATGCCAGATGCTGTAGAAGAGTGTCCTTGTTTTCTGCCTGAATTAGACAATGGTCCAGATAAGGATAAGTTTGAATGTTTCTTTGTCTGCAAATGCAATTACTGGTGCCAGGCACTTTGTGAAGACCCTGGGCACAGTAGATAAGCCAAAGGGCAGTGCAGAGAACTGGTAATGCAAATAGCCTACTTTGAGGTGGAGGTATCTTCTGCAAGATTCCCTGAATGGGATATGCAGGTAAGCCTCTTTTAAGTCTAGAGTTACCAACCAGGCATCCTTGCCCAGCATAGGCAGTAACTGTTGTAGAATCAACATCTTTAATTTTGGAATGTCCAGGAAGGTATTTAGAATGGATAAGTCCAGAATTGGACACCATGATTTGGTTTTTCTGGGTACCAGGAAAAGTCTTGAATAAAAACCTTGTCCTTTTTTCTTTTCTGGTACTGGTTGAATAGCCCCCATATCCATGAGGGACATAACCTGTTTCTGGGCCTCTGCCCACTAATTTGGAGGCAGATCTGGCCATCCGTTTGGAATTGGCAATGTGTGGAAATGAAATCTGTATCCCTGGGATACTATATTTAAGACCCACTTGTCCTGGGTAATGAAATGCCAATTTTTTGCATGAAGTGCTAGTTTTCCCCCCAAAGGGGCTGCCAAAAGGTAAGTGCTTGGAAATGCCAGAGGAATGTCATTGAGACTGTTTATCGTAGGGTGGTGCCTTGCTACTTCCAGATTTGGAGGTGAAGGCATCCCATTGTTTTGTTCTGTAAGCTCCTTGTGACTGAAACCTGGAGCCTTTGGAGTGTCTGGTTTTGACCCGAGCGGCTCTGTTGGGTACTGGAAAGGACCAGTTCTTAGTAGGCCAGTGCCTACTGAACCTGGGTGGCTGCACTTGTAGGAAATCTTTTACAGTTTGCATAGATTTAGCTTTGTCTTCCATCTTTTTCAAAACTTCTTCTGCCTTATTACCAAATAGACTGTCCTGTTGTAAAGGAGCATCCAACAATTTTGCTTTAACATGATCAGGCAGATTTTGCTCCTTGAGCCAAGCATGCCTTCTTATCACAGATCCAGTTACGGTGGCTCTGCAAGAGGCCTCCAAGGAAACAAAACCACATTGCAAAGTATGCTTTCCAACTTGTTCAGCTGAATGCAATAAATCCTGTAACTCTTTATTTTCCACACAGTCAGATATCAACATCATTTTCTGTTTCAGTAAGCACATGACATGCTGTTGATATTTAAGCATATGAAATTGACAGTTTAAAGCCCTGATTGCCAGGGTTGCAGACGTGTAAACCTTCTTACCCCATCTAGCCAGCGCCCTGGATTCTCTATCAGAAGGGGTAGGATTTTTAGCAGTAGAAGCCTTAACACCCTTGGGACCCTGAGAAATTGTTTCAGGGTCAGCAGTAGGGTTTTTAAAAAGAAACTTGTGGGAGTCAGGAACCCTGTAATATCTGTCTGGCTTACTAGGAGCCGGAGGCAGGGAATCAGGAGCCATGCTGGATTCTGAGAAAACATAATCAACAATGTCTAAAACAGGAGGTATAGTCAAAGGCCTATGTTGAGGAAGAAGAAGGAAATCCCTAAGTCTCTTTTTGGATTTTGAAAAATCCTGACTCTCCCAATGTAAATGTTCCCTTAAGGTATGCAAAGTCTCTCCAAAAGAAAAATCCTCAGGAGAGAAGCAGAAGGGATGGATTCTTCTGCATCAGAGTCCTCATAAGGTGGAATAGAAAATTCCTGATCAGAAGAGGAATCAGAAGAAATGGAAACCTGATCTGAATATTCATAATCTGTGCCTTGCCTAGGCCTCCTAGCAGGAGCTGATTGGGAACCCCTGATCAAGGTAATTAAATCCTCAGCCATTTTGATAATTTGTTTTTTAGGCATAAGGGCCTGAACATGTGGCCCATACGTCAGTTTTTTAGACATAGAAGTTGGTTTTGGCCTTGTTTTTGATGATGGCGTCAGTTTAATATACAAATCTTTAGGCCTGAAAACACCCTCAAAAGCCGGTACCTGCTCAGCGGCTCCGGACCCATCTAAGGGAGAGACATCCATGGGTTCAATACTTGAACTGTCTCACGGTATACTGGACTTCGAATGGGTCTCGGTAGAGGCCTGCGAATCAAAAGTAGCAGGCATCAGGGGCTGCGAAAGCGCCTCACTCAGTACAGGCGAACCGGTGAATGGCTTAGGAGAAGCTTCGTCGTCGGTTTTGGACCTCAATGGTCTGTCTCTGTCTTTTTCTTTGCGTTTTTTGTGAATTCCCATAGTTGGATTGCTAACCGACGACATTTCTGTTTAGTTAAATCTTGAGCCAAAATATTTAGAAGCAAAAATATACCGACGCTTAATAGTGTGTGGTTAAATTTAGCACAAAACTGACAGCAAGGCATGTTGTTGTCAGGGCCTAGGCAAGGAATACAGTACAAATGAAAATCCTTATGAGGTATTTGCTTCCCACAAGTAATACAATTATTAACTTTTACTGACATCGGTAAGGAGCAAGAAAAAGTTTCCCCAACAGGGTACTTAGCTTTAGGTTGAAGACTTCGGTTCTGAAACTCGAAAACAACAATTTCAGGAGTCGGCCGACTGGCACTTGTGAACTGCTTCAGCTTCGGGCACCGTGTGGCAAGAAAGACTGATTAAAATGGCGTTGGCTGCATGTTTTATACCCCTGACGACCTGACGTCATGGAAGAAGAGACAGCAACTGACTCAGGACCCAAGACTTTGTTATTCAAGCTGACTGAGGGCAACCTGCCAGCAGATTACCCAAATGTAATGACTGCAACAGTGAAACACAAAGAACATCCTAATTACTTTGATTTCTTAATGCTGAAAATATCATAGATATACTTAGCAGTCTATTAGTGGCTTGCCATAATCAGAGCACTTCGATGACATGTCAGATATATGTGACTGACATCAGAAGGAAACAATCCAAGATTTCATAAAAAGAAAATGCAAAATGATGTACAGAGTGACTACAGGATAGGCAACGTGTGATACTTTTTATATTTTCTTTGTATTCTGTGGTCTTCTGGTTGGATTAAAGAAATAATGGGAACAAACTGACCCCTGAGTGCTCTTTCCTTTAATGCATACCTCTCATCCTCTTAGTGCAAAAAATCTGGACAAAGGCTAAAATAATGGGGGAGGGCCCAAAATATAGTCAGATTTCAAATATTGCTCTTATAAATTTAGAGATTTGCTAGAATGACTGGATTTGTGCTAGCATGCATGTTTTGAATGATATGAACTCTGACACTTTCATGTATGCCATTACTTAGTGAATTCAATCTTGAGTGATTTGCCAGAAAACCACAAATTTTATAAGGAACAGATTAAAAATATGAGGCAAAAATCTGGATATTCTGCAAAAATCTGGACAGTTGAGAGGTATTCATTTAATGTTATATTCTTCATTATCAGGACAGTTTAACTGGGGCTCTTCTTCTGCAAATCCCTTCAGTATCTTGACAAATAGTATTTGGATTTACGACTTCCACTGCTTTTAATTTCTCTTAATCATGACTGCTCCAGTAACATTCTGTCAGATCTGATGGACCTGTTATTCTGAACTTAAGTAAAACTTCCTAAATATACATATAGTTTGGTGCTTATGCTCTGCAGAATTCCTTTTTCCCTGGTTAGTCTTGCTGTCCCATATTCCCCTTTTTCTTGACACCTGTATTACAAGAGGTGACATTGTATACATATTCAGATATTTAGCACCGTTTTTCTTGTGATAGTGTACTGGCCAATATGTCGGCCTTCTATGCTATTAATTTTTATTTATTCATTGATTGCTTTTGTTTACCGGTAAAGTCGGGGTGGGTGCAGGACCCAACATAATAGAAAAAGTGATACCATATGAAAGGCAGTAATATGCAACAGCCTTTACATCATGTTTCAAAGCAGGGATTAAAACATTTCAAATTTGATAAGTTATACAGACACCCATATTGTTGCTATTTTCAACAGAAAGCAATGACTTAACAAAAAGTATAGTTATGACAGAGGTAGAGTTGAGAAACAGAAAAAAAACTGTAGTTGAGTGTGAAGGAGTATATAAAAATGGGGGTGGGGGAGAGTGAATTACAGTACAGGAAAGACGAGGATACGGAGGGAGTTCAGCAGTGAAGAGGTTGAAGAGGAGTGTTTTTTTCCCCAAATATATCTTCTCTTATCCTCCTCTTTGAGTATTTCATCTCATAAAAGCCATTTGCATTGTTTTTAATTATTTTTTGTTGCCTCCATTTTCTCTTTTAATTTGTTGTTCCTCCATAAAGAACTATACTATACTTAGCTTTACTAATTTGCCTGAAACCAGAGTTCTACAGCTAGTGCTATACAAGCCTCATCTTATGCTAATTTCTCTCAACTCATTGCATTTCTTGTTTTCAATACAACATTCATCACCTTAGCATTTGTCACCCAGCAGTGCAGAAGGCTAGCTCGGACTCATGCTGTCCCCTCCAAGTCTTTGTATGGAAACATGTAACTTAATGGTCATCACTCTCGCCATCCAATGTGACATTTGCCATATTCTTGCTCTTGTCAGAGCCAAATCCAGCTTTGCTCTCTCATGGCTTTTCCATATTTGTGTATACTCAGAGATGATCCTTACACTTTTGCTTCTTCTAGTAGAGATACGATCATAAATCAGAACAGGAAAAGGTTTCATTCATCAGAATAATGGACTAATGATAAAGAATAGTTTGTGACTGTTGTTTGTACATGCACTTCTCTGTTATGAATGGGTCTTTCTTTTTGGAAACTTTTGCTTTCCTGTTAACAAAATACTGACAGAGTATGGCTGATTTATGACTAAGAAATGTAGTGCTGGCATGCACCATTGTTTCAGTGGGGGGGTGTATAATTAATGTTATGTGTTACTCTTGTGTATGCACATATTAGTGGAGATCACTGCACTAGGATTTATGAGACATTTGCAGTTATATAAGCAGCACTTCAGCAAATACTAAGTATAACCTCTCCGAGTTACAAAAATGCTTTTATAATGAAACCAAGGTGGGACCCTGATACAGCATGTACAGAGTCGTGCAGTGTGAGTCGCTGCTGTCCTTCCTTTCACAGAGCATCTTATCTGGACAACTTGTTAAAAGAAAGCATGAAAACAGCTAGTACCTTGTGAAACTGGTTCAAATCGTATGTAAAAGAGACAGAACCCCCCCCCCCCCAGGCTACTCATGCCTAAGAGACGATTGGCCCCACAAGAGAGGAGGGGGAATAGCAATACTCTTCCCTAGCAAATATACTTTAATTCCCTACTCAAAACCAACACCCGACTTCTCCCCAGCCAAAGTACTAATCTCTATATTAAAAGTTAACAATCATAAAAACATTTGCATAATTGCTCTGAATATTCTTCCAGGAAACAACATACCAGTATTAGAGAACATATTTGCCTTGACTTCCAAAAACATAGATAATGAAACCATCATCCTATGTAATGTAAACATTGATTGGCTAGATACTGCCCAAAAGAACCCCTCAAAAAACATAAACCTTTACGATTTCTCCCAACTAATTCAAGACATCACCAGACCCCAGAAAAATAACAACTGGGGCTCCACAATAGACTGAATATTAGTGTCCAACCCTAACAATATCACCACTGCAGGCATACTTCCTAATACCATTAGTAATCATCACCCAGCATATATTCTAAACAAATCTACCCCAAACCCAAGCCAACACCAATACAAATTAACCAGAAATTTAACTAAGTTCCAACCATCCATATTAAATGAAACCTTAGCTAAAGTAAATTGGGAATCCTCAAATCCCTACCACTTAATGAGGCTGTTGAATTCTTTAACTTAGCATTCCTACACATCCTAAATAGTCAAGCACCCACCTACCAAAAACAAATAAAACATAACCATGCAAACTGGCTCTCAAAATCCACCAAATAAGTAATGTCCACAAGGTATAAAATCTAGAACTCATGGCAGAAAACAAAGACCCCTCAACATAAAGATAATCCCCAAAAATTCTGATCCTCCATTAACCAACTATTACACCAAGGCTCTCAGAGCAACCCATCTCCTGACCCAGGTAAACCCCCCCACTGAACTTGTCACCCTCTTCAGTTCCTCGTTCACTGACACCATAACTAACCTTAATCTAACTACCACCTTTCCTACAGTTAGCACCCCTACCACTAAGACAGCTGATGACCAAATCATTCCAGAATACAATCCTAACCTTGACTCCAACCTAAAATTCTCCCCCATACCCACCACCACAATAAAAAACCTTTTAGTTAAACTCAAACCCTGTACTCTGGCCCCCAAGCAAGCCACCCCCACACTTCTTGCAGCTAGCTAGCTGCAAACTCTATAGCTTATCCCATCAGCATACTCATTAACAGATTGATTAAAAAATCTGTAGTCCCAGCCATCTGGAAGAAAGCATACATTCTCCCATTGCACAAAGGTGGCACCAACACAGACACCACAAACTTTCAACAAGCAATTTGGTCACCCCTCTCTAAAATGCTGGAAAAAATGCATCTATTCCCAACTCCCCAGTTACCTGCTTGAAAACCAAATTCTACTAACCATTCAGCATGGTTTCAGACAAGGACACAGCACCACTACTGTCCTTCTCTCTTTCCTTGATACAGTTAACCAGGCATGGGATTCTGGCAAAATAATCACTTTTCTTTTCCTAAACCTCTCCAAAGCTTTTGATACCATTTCCCATACCATCCTCCTCTCTAAACTATCCACCCTCCACATTTCCTCACCTACCCTACAATGGTTGAATAGCTATCTCTCCAATAGGCAGCAATCCACCAAATGGCAACAGTTTTACTCTCCCTTCCTCAATACTTCCACAAGGGTACCCCAAGGCTCCATACTTGGTCCTCTCTTATTTAGCATCTTTATTAACAGCTTTTGCTCCAATACTCAATAATTCAGTATGTTTATGACTCTACAATAATATGCACTAGAAATGTTGGCTCTCAACTCCAGCAAATCAAGCAGAGTGCCCTCACCTCTACTGAATCTTAGATGTTTAACAATCATCTTGCCCTAACTCCAAAAAAAAAAAAAACTAAACTAGTATTTTTACCCCTAAGAAACCACTCCCCTAGATAAAAAACTCTTCATTATACAAGCCCACTATAGAAGTTGTCCCACACACTAAACTACTAGGCATTATTATAGATGAAACCTTAACTTTGACCTACACATAAACAATAACATCAAAAAAACACACCGAAAGCTCGGTATGCTCTACAGGCACCAACATTTTCTTAGCCTTTCTACTAGACAAACCCTTGCAACCACCTTTCTATTACCCTCTCTCCTTTATGGCAACCCTCTCCTCACTAATTTCCAAAATTCAGCAAAATCCATACTTGCTATGTGTTACAACAGCATAGCCAAATTTGCCATCAAGGCCAAATTCTCATCACACTACTGTAACTCACTGAAAGAATTAAGCTGGATGGAACTCTCCAACCATCTCTCATTCAGCCAACTAACTACAGTGCACAAAATAATCTACAGATCCACAGACTGTCCTGCTTTCTCGACACTACTTGCCCAATACCAACTCAGCAGGCAACTAAGATCTGAAAATCATCTACTTCTAAAAGTATAAAAGCCCACCTTACCTGCTGGTCAACTCCTCTACTCCTTCACCATCACCAAACTATGGAATTCACTTCCACCTTCTATAAGAAACACAGGCAACACCACCACCTTCAAACAAATACTGAAAAATAATTTCATTTCTTCCTGACTATGTAGCTGCTCTATAACCTAACCACCACCTTCTCCTTATATGATAACTAAACTCCTATGCTTTTTATTACTGCTGACTGATGATATTTTCTCCATAATTATTATTTTTCATCACTGGTTGATACTGGTACAATAATGCTGATCAGTCTATTTCTATTTACACCTCTCTGACTGAATTCATCTGGCAACCAACAGAATTCCTGCTTTTATGTCTATATTTTGTATATATTACTGTAATCACTATCTGTAACACTGTATCTACTTTTGTACCAATTAATGTTTAATATTTTCTGTATCCATGTTCTTGTTGGAACTTTTCTCCCCAGGTCTCCACTAAAAATGGGCTCTTTTAGGCCCAGTGGACTTTCCTAGTAAACAAATGCAATAAATAAAATAAAAATAAATATTACAATAAGAAATATCTATTAACTTTACACTAATTATTACAAGAAACTGTGATCCTCTCTTTGAAACATCTCAGTATGATGTAAAAATATGTAAACACCTAAAATTATACAATAATGAGGTTTTATTTTGGTTACATATGCATTAAGTCGGGGTATGGCCTGTCTGCAGAATCTCATATTTATGTAAAAATGTCCCGGTTTGGGAAGGGGTTATACACCCTGTGCAATCTTGGCACAAAGTAATCAGGTATGTTGCTAAAGCATGTGATAATATGCTTTTTTCTTTTAAATATCTGCCTAAGGTAGGATTCTGAACTTTGGTAATGGTATGCACAGTGCCAAGTTTAGGTAAACTGGCATCCTATGCAAAAAGTCTCTGCTAACCCATCCTGGCCTACCCACACCTCACAAATTTCTTTTTTTTTACCCTGCTTTTCTCACAATTTGCCTTGCTATTCATTTTTTCCTGCAGTTATTTATTCATTCAACATGATCTAAGCAAGATTGCACTCTGATAATTATGGAGGAAAAAAGTAATTAAGCCAGCACCCCCCCCCCAAGATGCCACGGGGGTTCTAGATCCTCTCAGGTCTATTTTAGAGTTGTTTTTAAACAATTGTTTTCATCCATTGATTGCCTGAGCAAATAAACATTATCAAAGAACACAATTTAGTCTCACTCATCAACTTTTTTCTTTTCCCTGCATTCTTTCAGCACATCCTAGCTAACCAAAACTATGCTGCAATAACTGCATTAAAATAACAGTATTAAGATGGGGGCTGGGGGCTGCTATTTCCTCCATCCTTTCAACACATCCTAACTGACCAAGACTACCAAGTAATAAATAAATTAAGCTGGGAGTTGCTAGGCGCCATGAGGGTAGAGATTCTCTGAGGTGCATTTTAGAGCTTTTTTCCAACCTTCTGATTCAGTGATGACCTGGACAAAAATCATGCGTACAGAAAAGAAATTTGGTTCTACTTTTTATTTCAAGGAAGAAATAAGTTGCATCCAAGTTTTAATGCTCAAAGCCAAACAAATTTCACTTCACAAGAAACTGTAGACAAATGCCTTCAGGTTACATATATCATATCTGGAAGCACAACCTGCCTCCCATCACTTCAGAATAGGAAGACCATTTCTGTGCATCCCCCTATGGTGTTAAATTGGGTAAAATTAAAATAAAAATACCCAGAGTCACATTTCAAGCCGCAGATGCTGTCATATTTATGCCAACTAATCCCCTACCCCCCAAATACAGCCATCTTTTGTGTACCTTTTAGATGCCACACTGGGACAAAACTGAAAAAAAAAACATATTTGTTATCAGACATATGTAAACAGCATGCCTATTTATTTCCCACAAAATAATGCATCTGATGTTTGATTGTGAGGAAAATGGGAAAAAAATTATTACAATAATATTCCAATGTGTTCCTTTTATTCAATACAGTGTTCCTATACAAGCTACAGTGACCCTCTGTGCACCCTTTTAAAGTTTGTGAGGAAATGTACAGAAATAATGATGCCAGTGTCCCCAGTCCAACAGAAGTTATAGTAAATGCAGAGGTATGAGAGGAATGTTAAAGAAATAATGACATCTTCTCCAGCCCACCCCCCCCCCCAAACAAGTGCAGAGACCTTCTGTGTACTTCTATGAGTAGGGCTGGTTTTAGAGTTCACAGCAGAGATGATTACTAAGTCCATGTCAAAATCTACTTATGTAGCTTAGATGTGTGGGTACCCAAAGCCCCTCAAAAGTTCTGAAAGTCTGAGTATGCTGTGATGCATTTATCTCTTTTTTTTTCTGAGAGATCACTGTCAAACTGAACAAGTGTCAGTAGGGTCAGTTACTATTATCCGGACAACCTCCCCAGCAGTTAAAACCACTTCTACATACAATTCAGACTGATCATGATAAAACAGGATGCCCATAAAGTATTTCACTTTTGTTCCAAACAAGCAATTTCTGCACATTAAAATATTGCATATTGCTTCACATAATCATATTCATCCAGCAAAATCAAAATAATAAACAAACAGCACCAGGCAGTTAGTCATTTTTCTCCACAGAAAACACCCACAGCAGTCATTGTGCATATCAGATGTCCAGTTAAGTAGTGTATCTTACTTCTCACAAATGTAGACTAGTCATGTTAAGCCAGATACTGATTGTTTAAAATGAGCAAATGACAAAATACAAGCTCATTAAGGCAGGTTTATACTCCTGTGAACTTGCAATGTTTAAGGTAACTTCAACTGGAGCACCACCCCTTCAGAGCATTCGCTGTGCGGCAGGCACATTTTGTTTTCCCCTTTGTGGCACTTTCTTTCTTTCTTTCTAAAATAAAGAAACTTCCTCTTTTGGCTGCTCTTGTTAGGGCTCACCACAGCAGATCATTGGTCTGCAGAACGGGTGGCAGTAGACTGTGTCAAGTTGCCAGCCCAGTACCCAATCTTCCTCAGAAGCCACACACATGCTCACACTCACACCTAGGACCAATTTACCTGTGTCACCCTTTAAAATAAAGAAACATTACTCTAAAAATAAATAAATGGGAAAAGGGCAGACCTACGAGGACAGTAGCACAGTGCTTGAGGCAGTTGACTATTTACCTGTACATAAGGCCAGCCCTGGTTATCTAATAAGAAAGGGCTGCCATGTATGATAGCAGTCTGACATATTATTTATTTATAGTTTAAGAAAGAATTCCTTTCAAGTGTGTCCTGCAAGGACTAGTCTGAGACTTCCTCTTCATTTTCCAATATGTAATGGGAAACGGTGTGACTGAAGCCCAGAACTACAGAATGAAGCTCATAACCAGCTCTTGACTTAACCATCCATTCTATTCATGAAGTGTTGCCTCCCTATAGCCAGATAGATTCAAGGTAATATTGGAAAAGAATATTACATAGTAAATGTCTCAGGAAGAGCAAAGCTGACCCTGTCTGAGTAAAATGTAGGTTTAAACGCTCCTATATAATATAAGCAAGGTCACAGAAAAGTACAGGTGTGTATAATAGCTAGGGCAGCTGGCAGTAATTTATCATATTACTGCTGGAAAGAGGAAGCTGGAGATATGATGGTAGCTAGGAAAAGTCTAAGACTACGTAAAGCAGATTATGTTTTATCAAACTCCTTGTGTAGCAAACCAATCTGTATTTTTGCTGCATTCAGTTTGCAGTCTCTTTGGAGAGACAGTAAATAGAGTAATTTCACACCGTGCCAAATGTCTGAAAGATGCCTGATGAAAAGTGAAAAAAAAAAACTTTCATCTTACTTTATAGGTTTTATGTTGTGCTATGGCATGAAATGACAGTCCTTTCTGTTCCCATGAAATGCTTATTTAAAATGAGTACAGTCTGAGGGAAGACTTAATTACTTTTTATTTTGCGAAGACAAGTCTATAGCTTTGTTTCAGAAGAAACTGGCTTGCACATTTTCCTTTGTGAATTCTTCCTCAGGCCTACTAAGTCTTCAGCAATATGAGTTTTCACAAAGAGTGCAACCAAAGCTTTAGAAGCAATAAAGAAATTAAAGCATGCCCAAAGCAACAAGACATTCCAGGTATTAACCACACTGTGAGATAGGGTGGTTTCTCTTATTTTCTGTTTGTAGGAAATGGAATGAACTACAATTATTTATATATAGGAAATGGAATGAACTACGATTATTTATATATCTATATTATGTATGTGTATGTGTGTGTGTGTGTGTGTGTGTGTGTGTGTGTGTGTGTGTGTGTATATATATATATATATATATATATATATATATATATATATATATATATATAAAAATATTTGTTTTTTGGGGTTTTTTTTGGGTGGGGTGGGAAGAAAAGGGAGGGTGGCAGTACTTAATTTAAGAAGAGTGCATGTTTGCTGTTGTTTATCATCCCTGATTCAGAACCTAACCATAAACCTGATCCATATTGCATATATTTAAATACATTTTTATATATTTAAAAAAGTGATAAAAACAGTAAAAACAATCATATGCTCATTTTCTGAAACCCACATTATCCCAATAACTCTACGTGTCTATATATGCAAATATATTTACATATTTGTCTCTCACACACACACACACACACACACACACACACACACACACACACACACACACACACACACACACACATATTAGAAGAAATAAAATAAATATGTCTATAAACAAAAACTATTTGCCCGAATAAGTGGTGTAGCATGGCCACTCAGTGGAATAGTAGGTAAAAACAAACTTCTGTGACAGTACACATTGTTGCATGTTTATATAATATATGCTCCATGGAAAAAGTCATTTTCAGAATGTTTTGATGGTTTCTGCAGCTTTCCTCACTCTTTTGGGGGATGAGGGTTTCAGGCTTTTCTTATCGGTGTAGATTACTTTTGATAATGGCAAGTGATCTAACACTGGTGTCAATGTCAGCCATGGTTGCAATAGACGTTGCAAGGCTAAGTGACATGATGCCAGAAGCTATCCTGACAAGCATCAAACCAAGTGAACTAAAGTTTGCTGAGATTCCTGTCCATTATAGGATGCGTATTCACTGACTCACACACAGCACACACTTATCTGATGAAAAACTGGGAGTGGCACTCAAAAGCAGATATTCTGCTTCATCTGTGGTTGTCACAACATTTATATAATAATGTTTATGTATTAATTTGTTCCTTGTTTTCTGTATTATTTCAAATTGTTCCCATGGGTCTAGGTCACTATGGCTGCAAAGGGTCTGGTGACCAGTCCAATTACTTGGTTATCAAAATTTAGATGGATAGATAGTTAGACAGATAAACTGAGCAAGTAATTAAGTAAATAAATCAAAGTACATTCAACATATCTGAAGCAAATTGGTTTGAGTTGTTTCATTTATTTATTTGTTGAAGTTTGTTCAGAAAGGGACATAAATTAACTGTTGGTTAGTCTGTTGCTGATTATTACAGAAAACAAAATGTATATAGTGAATATAAAAAATGTACACACCCCTGTTAAAATGCCAGGTTTTTGTAATATAAAAAATGAGACCAGAATAAATAATTTCAAAACTTTTCTCACCTTTAATGTGACCTATAACCTGTACAATTCAATTGAAAAACAAACAAATCTGTTAGGGGAAAAATATAAAAAATAAAAAATGTACAATAAGCTGGTTGTATAAGTGTGCACACCCTTAAACTAATACTTTGTTGAAGCACCTTTTTATTAAATTACAGCATTCAGTCTTCTTGGGTAGGAGCCTATCAGCACAGCACATCTTAACGTGACAATATTTGCCCAGTCTTCCTTGCAAAAGTGCTCCAAATCTGTCAGATTGCGAGGGCATTTCTTGTGCACAGCCCTCTTCAGGTGACCCCAGGGCCATTCCAAAACTTTAATTTTCTTCTGGTGAAGCCATTCTTTTGTTGATCTGAATGCATGTTTGGGTCATTGTCATGTTAAAAGGTGAAATTCCTCTTCATCTTCAGCTTTCTAGCAGATGCATGAAGGTTTTGGGCCAAAATTGACTGGTATTTGGAACTGTTCACAATTCCCTCCACCTTGACTAAAGCCCCAGTTCCAGCTGAAGAAAAGCAACCCAAAGCATGACACTGCCACCACCATGCTTCACCGTGGGGATGGTGTTCTTTTAGTGATGAGAAGTGTTGTTTTTGCCCCAAATGTACCATTTGGAATTGTGGCCATATAGTTCAACCTTGGTCTCATCAGACCATAACACTTTTTCCCACATGCTTTTGGGACACTTGATGTATTGTTTTGCAAATTTTAGCTGGGCCTGGATGTTTTTCTGTATAAGAAAAGGCTTCCATCTTGCAACCCTACCCCATAGTCCAGACATATGGAGAACACAGGAGATTGTTGTTACAAGTAGTACACAACCAGTACTTGCCAGAAACTTCTGCAACTCCTTCAGTGTTGCTGTAGGTCTCTTGCCAGCCACCCTGAACATTTTGTGTCTTGTCTTTCATCAATTTTGGAGGGATGTCCAGTTCTTTGCAACATCACTGTTGTCCCATATTTTCTCCACTTTTTGATGACTGTCTTCATTGTGTTCCATGGTAAATCTAATGCTGTGGAATTTTTTTTGTACCCTTCTCCTGACTGATACCGTTCAAGAATGAGACCCCTTTGATGCTTTGTAAGCTCTCTGCGAACCATGGCTTTTGCTGTCGCAGGCAACTGAGTAAATGTCAGGAAAATCCTACTAGGACAGCTGAACTTTATTTGGGGTTAATCAGAGTCTCTTTAATTGATAACTAAAGAAAAAAAAATCACCAGTGCAGACTGAATATCCAGATAGAAAAAGTAAATCTTCATAAAAAAATAGCTGGATAACCTCTGCTGAATTTAATCAACTTTAATAAAAACAGTACTTCGAAAACATATAGGACAAGTGCTTTTGCATAAAACAAATGCTTCCTCAGATCCTCATATTTAACAAGAACAATACATACTATATTTATAATACAACCTGACCAATCACAATAATAAAAAAATGGAGCCAAAATGACATCACCATTAGTAGGAGGATATTACATCTCAAATCATTTGTGCTTGTGATTCTTTAACTTCCGCCCCTTAAGAGCGGGTTTAATACTAACACAACTATTAAGGCCAGGAAATCTGTGTGCTTGCATCCTTAAGATCCATTTTAACTCATTCTGTTCCAAGTAGTTGTTCACATCACCTCCTCTCAGAGTTTTATTTATACACTGTAACACAATAAATGTAAATTGGTGTTTAGGAAACTCTAGCTGATGTTTAGCTAGTGCATTTTTAATATCTCCCTTAATTATATCTGAGAGGTGTTTAAGTACTCTGTCTCTTAATTTTTGGATAGTTTTGCCCACTTAAAAACATGGGCAAGAGTCACATGTAGCCAAATATACCAAATGCGAAGTAGTGCAGTCAGCATAGAATCTGGGTTGAAAATCAAAATGTAGGGTAGGATGTTCAAATACCTGTTCCTTGCTCAGTGCTTTACACACAGAACAGTGCCTACAAGGGTATGTCCCTAACCTTTGATCTTTGTTCTTTATTACTTTCTTGTCATTGCATAATAGTTGTTTTAAATTCTGACTATTTCTATATGAAAAAACTGGTGTTGTTCCAACAAAGTTAACAATTTTGTTATCCAGTTTAAAAGACGCCAGTGTTTCTGTATTATATCTCTTACAGTCCTATTATTACTAGTATAGTTGGTCACAAAGGAGGTGGGGCGTCTAACTTTATTATTCATAACATTTCTTCTAGGCATATGGATTCTATGTGTCGTACCATTAACTTTATTGCCATTCCCTGTTGATCATTATCAAAGTGTTCTACATTGGGCCCATGGGTAATAGGTCTAGAGGCATTGCCTTGACTCCCTAGTGTCATTAAACGTAGCGCTCTAACTGTAGCACTATCATACCCTCTATCAATAAACATCCTTTCCAGGGTATCTAACTCTGTCTCAAGGTCAGTTTTGTTATTACAAATTCTTTTTACCCTCAGAAATTGACTCTTAACTATACTAGAAAATACATGCCCTGGATGCATGCTGTCTCTAGATAGGTGACCATTTCTCCAACAAGGTTTCCTATATAGAGTCGTATTGATTCCACTGGCACCATTCTTCATGAGTGTAACATCCAGAAATTCCACTTGTTCATCAGAGTGTGTAACTGTAAACTTCAAAAAATTCATAGTGGATTCTAGATATTCAACAAATAATGAAAGCGATGTAGCGTTCCTCCTGCCAAAGTATAAATATGTCATCCACAAAACGCCTATAAAATTTAATGCCTCTACTCAAAGCACTATCGTACAAATGGTTACATTCCCAAAAATACATAACCAAATTCGCATACGAATTGGCACATGGGGTGCCCATCACGACACCCATTTCTGAAGGAATAGTTGTTCTTCAAACATGAATACATTATTATGCAAAATTAAATCTAGTAATGTGCAATCTAAGCCAATATTACAATGTGTTTCATGTTCATCTTTACCAAGTATGTATCTGATCGCCTCCACCCCATAATCATTGGGTATGGAGGTGAAAACGTTTTTAACATCCACTGTAACCATTAGTAAAGAGGTAACATCATTCATATCAGTGAATTCTAATAAATCATGTAGAAAATATGTAGTATTTTTCAGGATGGTGCCAATGGAGAATACTACAGGACTTAATTGGCCCTCTACATAGATGGAGAGGGATTCAGTCACCCAACCCCCTCCAGCTACTATAGGTCTCATTGGTGGAGTGGTTAATGACTTATGTATCTTCGGCTATCCCTTAATAACAGGTATCTTGGGAGAAGGTACATGAAAAAACTGATAAAGCTCTTCATTAATCTCTCTGCTCATACGTAGATCATACAGACATTCTCCCACATAGTTAACAATCCTTCTATATTGTGGCCAATCTATCAAGCAATAAGTTTCAACATTATTCAGTAAATCAAACATCACATGCAAATAGTCATTGGTATTCATTACAACGATTGCACCATTTTTATCAAATGGTCTAATGGTCAGTTTTGTATTATGTATCAAGTTTTGCAAAGCTTAATGTTCATTAATATTCAGGTTATAAAATCTGTTTCGTTTATCTTGATTTAAAATTTCAATAAAATCATGTTCATAAGCTTGTACAAACAGTTCAACATGAGCTGGTAAGTCTGGTGTAAATATACTAGCCCTTTTGTATGTAGCATTAGATGTATTTTGTGAATCACCAAAAATCAAGTTTAATGCTATTCTTCTCACAAACAGCCTCAGGTCAATTAAAACATCACTGACCCTAGTCATGGTTGCCGGAACAAAAGTTAGTCCCCTGTTTAGCACAGTTCTCTCATGCTAGTCTAAATGATAGTTGGACAAATTCACTATTAAATTTTCTAACGTTTCATCTTTCGTTGTGTTGGATTTCTCTGTGTAGATACCTTCCTCTTCTGTCTCCCCCTGCTGGTTGAACACGTATACTGCGGTCTCTTTGACTGTACAGGAAGTGGTAAAAAATTTTCCACATCAAATGGACCAGTTTGTTTAGGTCTAACACCCATTGATGCATAGTTATTGTGTTGTCAATTCCATAATTGCTGGTTAGGCAGAGGTGTATTGTTATCATCTTGACTGATGCCCGGTCGATTAGTGTTGGTACTCTGCATCGGGACACAAGCCAGCTCAGCTGTACTGTTGACTGTGCCAAGTATGATGTTGTTGGTCAAGGACAAGGGTGTATCAGGTAATCCCTCATCTCTGGTTTCCAGCATCGCTTTTACAGCTCTCCGTCGGTCATCATTCCTGACATTAGGGTGCTGCTCGTTTGTATGTCTTGGCCACACAAACACATTACCCAAAGAAAAATCGCCAAAATCTCTCTGCAATTTCTTCTGTTTTGTTTGTCTAAGTCTTGTTTCATATATGGTAACGTTAGAGTAAACATTGTCGATTCTACTATTATAAAGTTCACCCTTAAAATGCATAAGTAGGTCAGCATGTTGTTGTTCTGTTTGTGTTAACAGTTGATCTTCTAGGGGTTTGAAGAACTCTATCATTAACTTAATATAGTTGAAACCACAGTCTAAATTTAGTTGCTGCCATCTCTTGAGGAGATCAGGATAGACATCTCCACAGGTCGGCATGCATAAAACATGCATGCCTCTTGGTATAACATGTATTAAACCCACCCTTAAGGGGTGGAAGTTAAAGAATCACAAGCACAAATGATTTGAGATGTAATATCCTCCTACTAATGGTGATGTCATTTTGGCTCCATTTTTTATTATTGTGATTGGTCATTTGTATTATAAATATAGTATGTATTGTTCTTCTTAAATATGAGGATCTGAGGAAGCATTTGTTTTATGCGAAAGGGCTTGTCCTATATGTTTTCGAAGTACTGTTTTTATTAAAGTGGAGTAAATTCAGCCGTGGTTATCCAGCTGTTGTTTGGAAGATTCTCTTTAATTGATGGCAGGTGTACCCAAGAAGATTGAATGCTGTAATTAAATCAAAAGGTGCTTCAAGAAAGTATTAGTTTAAGGGTGTGCACACTTATTCAACCAGCTTATTGTACGTTTTTTTTATTTTTTATATTTTTCCCCTAACAGATTTGTTGTTTTTTCAATTGAATTGTACAGGTTATAGGTCACATTAAAGGTGGGAAAAGTTTTGAAATGATTTATTATGGTCTCATTTTTTTATATCACATAAACCTGGCATTTTAACAGGGGTGTGTACACTTTTTATATCCACTGTATACAATGCAACTATAACAGCAAATAATCATTCTTTCTGATATTTTTACAGCAGTTGGTATTCCTCCATTGTAGTTGTAGCTTGCTCATCTACCACCCAGTGTGTAATCTGTGACCCTTACATCTAATCTGTGGAGCAAGAAAAAAGCACTCCTGTAGGTGGAAGACTGGCATCTTACAAAGAATTAGTTTCACTGCTAAGAAAATAAAGTCTTAGATACAGAAGGTGTCAGATGAACAAGCAGTCATGGCAGCAGGGAACAGCCTTGCAGGTATTTGATATATAATGTACAACACGATGGACTGTGTACTGAGCTGAAATCAAGGAGGATTTTGGAAGAAGTCATGCTTCATGGCAAACAAGGTCTGGCCTCTGTCTTTGTCTCCAGTATGTCAAAGGAAATCCACTGGATGTACAGGATCTCAACAGAGGTCTAAAAGAGATCCTAGATGGATTACCTCCATGAGCATATCTTCACTGAGAGTAAAGTGTCCATTGGGCTTACCCAATTAGCAAGTGAATAAAATGTCAAAACAGGAAAAATAAAGGCAATGCCCATCTATGCAGGGCCTCAAGATAAAGGACCAACAGCAAGGGAGGTCTGAAACATGGAGAGCCTGCTCCCAACCTGCAAACCTTTCAAATTCTATATGAATTCCTACATTCAAAGATGTGTAATGGCATGTTAGTGGATACAAATGAGACTAAGCTTTATCCCAGAAATTGTACCCACACACAGGGATGCCAACCTGTAGACATAAACACGTGGTTCCATAACTAAAAGGTAAATAAACTTAGCAGGATCTATAAAGGGCATCTTTGCAAAAGTAGGCTGCGCTCTAGGTCTAATACCTAAAAGGGGTATTTAAGGCATCTGAGCAAAATTAGGCAGCACTCTGGGTCTAAGACCTAGAAGGGATATCCAAGAAATCTCCAAGAGGAATTACCACCTGCTGGTTAACCCAAAAGTAGTACATAAGATTTCATTTCCTTCAGGCTTCAGCTGCAATGGCTGATGCCTATGAAGGCCCTGAAATATGAGGAAACCTGAAATGGCTACCTTCTCCTTCGAGTGATTCCCAGCCAGATCAAACTGAAGGAAAATATGAGAAGAACTCTGATACTAAGATTAAATAATACCCAAAAAAGTGACTGCCATCAACGTTGCCTGCAAGAATATGGAGGAATGGAACTCCAATAGTTTCCTTGGGAAAAGTGGGGACACTAAGGTCAATAATCAGATGGAAATGTCCATCCTTTTCCGGATAGGAATGAGAGAAGGGAAGTCAGATTCTGCTACATGTAGGGTCTGGGTTTGTCCTAACTGTTGAAACACTATGAATAGCAAGAGGTAAAAAGAGGAAGATCTCCAAACCTTTTAATTCCAGCAGGATGGCTGTGCTTCTCAGGACAAACTAGAAGCGTAACCATGTGCCAGTATCTGTCCTGACCATGTCCGGGCTGCAGCAAGGATGTCAGTAGCAATAAGCCATAATGGTTTCCAACTAGCACAAAGGATGGTCTGATCGACTACTTGACTGAGACAAGAGTTCTTCTTTACACTGCATTACATTTACTTAATGGCAGAAGGAGACAATAAGCCCATCTGATCTACATTTTAAATCCCATAACATTCTACCTCCTCTTCAGTCCTCACTTTTCACTTTACTGTTTCTCCATCTGGCCCATACCTCTTAAGTAGCTCTGTGGATTTCATCTGCACCAACCATTTTGGTAGCCCTTTCCAAGAGTTCACAACACTCTCTGTGGAAAATCTTCTTTTGGAGATGTAGAGTAGGCAGTTCCTACAATTTGTTGTTTGCACTACATCCTTCCTGCACAAAATGAATGCACCACAACTCCCTGTCATGACTTTCTGCACCAGTATCTTATTACCTCCACCTCTTCCAGTCTCAAATGTGAAGAGCTCTAGCTCCAGTAATCTCTGATCATATTCCTTTCCTTCCATCCCACAAACATTTATGGAAGTTGTCCTCTATATTCTGTCTAATGACTTGATCTTTTTTTTTCTTATTTGGCTTCCAGAGCTGCACATTGCACTCAAGGTGTGGTCTGAGTAAGGTCCTTTATAGTATAACATTACCAGTTTGCTTCTGGAGTCCAACCCCTAAAGGATGAACCCCAGATTTATTTTTGCTTCTTCTACAGCTGATGCTTCAGTAATACTTCTTGAAAGGGGAACAGGTGACTATAATGAAGGCAAACTAGCCCACTCACCTAAGAGGGCATTTGATTATTATTAAGAAAGTCTAAAAGGGTTGGCCAAACAGCACCAAGTAAGAAGGGAAAGTACATAATAGAGCAGCTGAGATGATGTTTGAAAGAAAATGTACTCAGCAATTCCATTCTGTGGAAGCACATGCTTGAACCAGCTGCACTTTGCCAAAACATCCACACAGTATTACAGAGGGCTACCTTGGATGCCACCTGAGCATCTACAGACAGGGAGGGACAGAGACTGAAGGAGCTCATTCTTAAGCTCAGCCTCTAGACGGTGTCCAAGCTTTCCCATCTCTGATTCCATTAGGAAGGACTGGAATTTGGACAGAGAAGATACATAACTGAGGACCATACATGCATCCCAGTTAGCAAAGGAGCTTACACTCTTGACACACTTGCTTGAAATTTTAGACTCCTTGTTAGATGGCAGAGAAGAAGCAGGCTGCAATTCTCTGAGGCCACTAGTGCCCACTAAATCAATTCAGGAGTTAGCTCTAGGATGCTTAGACAATAAATCAGTCCAATTGTGATGGCATATTACAAGCATTGCCCCTCTAGGGCTCACAGACAGAGGGTACTTCTAGGCTTCCAAGACAATATCATTAAAGGTTGGATCTAAAAAGATATGCAGGAGATCCAATGGCTCCATACCCCTGGGGCACACAAGGGTGGTAGGCTGGAAGCAAAACATTCTAGACCTCATGAAATATACCCAGATAGTTCCTCTAAGTCTAGGCTTATAAAAAGGGTTTCTAAGAATATCTGACTATCCTGCCAGTACAAATAAAACAATATGAACTACAGAAAATCTGGGTACTTTGTTGGTGTTGAGAAGAGTACATTTATCACATATTAAAGACTGAAATAATACAGTATTAATAAAATGCAATTATGACCTAACTTAGGAATGGAGACCATGCCTGCCACAACACAATGAATTCTACATTTTCAGAGAAAATAAAAAAGTGACAAGTCATGCAAAAAAAAAGGAGAGGAACAGGAGGTCTCAATGTTATTGCCTGTCTCATCAAGAAGGACCTCACCTCCATTAGATTCCCTAGGAAAATCTTGATGATGATGATGAAATCACAATGTAAGAAAGTCCTTCTATACTTATTAGCTTATAAACAAAGGGATCGTGTTTAGCTTTAGGGATGTTATTATCCCCCTTTACTGAGCCCTTATTAAAACAATCATTGAATATAATGTCCTTTTTGGTATGTATCTGTCCAGACACATGCCACATGCAACATCTGGAACACCCACTGAGATACCTAAACAAAAATACAAGGCATAAACAATATGCCTCCTACATGGACCAACTCAAAGCCCTATATTCAGTATCCTACAGACTGCTAAGTGGTGACCTGTGTCTGGCATAAGAGTAATCCTCTGACTTATATTACTAATAGATTTACTGCACATCAGCAAGTCAAATGGCATCAAAAGTACCCAGTCTAGAGATCTGAACCTCTCCTGCAACATCAACAGAATGGTCTGGAGGGAGGACAGGTATATCTCGCAGAGAATATCGTTGTTGTGGAACAGACTCCCCATCAACATAAAACAAAGTTCATCCCTGTTCATATTCAAGCACAACTTAAATCTATGGATGGGAAACAGCAAATGTACCCAGGACTGCCACGTGTACCACTAATGGACAGATGCAGCTCCTAAATAGTTTATCCCATGCATGGATTCCCTCAAATTATCTATGATATGATCTCAGTTATTCTCATTAGGAGTAATATATAATTATTAACCATGGGTTGGGTAAAGATAAACTATAACCAGATGGGATAGGTTATTTTGAGCAAAAAAGGGAGAGTGGATTGGCTTAAAGTGACTCACAAGGGCAGCTAGCCTAGTACTTACCTCTTATGAACCTATAAGAGGAGCCCAACATCACAAAACAAGGGATCGTGCACACACCTACTTGCATGAGTCTGAGTATCTAGAAAGTTCTTTTTGGTGTCTAGCAGACTGGGGTTCATGTGCAACTTACTGCACACTGGAGTCAGTGTTGATGAGAGAAAAGCCTGCACTGGGACAGATACTGCCATAAGACAGAAGTCCTTAAGGATGAGCTCCTGTACCCACAACCTAACTTCTCACCAAGAATCGAACAAGCATCTGACACAAGCACATCTAGTGGCTCCTCCTCAGTAAGTAACAACCAGTTTGGATGGCTCAAGAAGAAAAGGACTCAGCCCGAGGAACCTTATCTACAACTTGTTGACCTGAGGGCTGTGATCTGCAATCAGGCTGGATGAAGCAAATCTGAATCAACCACTGGGGCAGCACGGGCTGCACATGCACCATGGGATGCACTCCCACAAAGATGGGAGCTACAGATATGCATTTCTCAGGTCTCAGGTCCACCACTACCAAGGTGGAACAGGAGAAATCTGAATCCTTGATAAATGGGTACGATCTCCATCTCAGCAAAGGACTAGAGGATACACAAAATGTGGACATACTCCTTTGGAGGGGAGGCTTGTGCCTGTTTCCCATAGAACCACTGGAAAAAATATATTATTTCTCTTTGGCATAAGAGAGATCCTTATAACAGTCCCAGGAGAAGCACAAAAGTTAGAAAGACCTTAGAAGAAAAGGGCATGTCAATGCAGTAACTTTACTAACAACAGAATGATCAAGATTCAAACTACATAGCAGCAAAAAGATGCAGCAGGCAAGAGAGAGACATGTACTTATATAGTCAATTCATTATGTGCTGATGTGTGGCTGTCCTGTGCATAGGAACATCTTAGGATCATAGGAGGTTACTAGGCTAATGACCCTGGGGCCCTTACAAGCCTATCCAAGAGTTTATCCCCTAAAAGAAACATCAGTCAGCACCTGTCACCCCTGTCAATGAGGGACACAGGTGGAAACCCTGTGACAAATTTGTGGTTTCCCATCCACTCATCAAGGTTGCACTTGAAGAGGGTCAGGGAGGTGCTCTGTTTGACATGTATGGGAAGTCTATTCTTGAGACGTGGCACTCTCTGGGAGACAACCCTGTCTCTCCAGCAGATTTTGTTGATGTCACATATTAGATTCAGGCCTTTCAAGCAGGTAATGTGTGAGGAGTTAGACTTGCCGATATTGAGCATCTCTAGTAGGGCAGGGTCTGAGATTGCCTTGTAGTTGAGACACAGATCACTCCTGAGCAATCTGTACAATACCGAGTAGAGTGATGTGATCTGAGCCTTTCTTCATAGGACAGGTGTTGGAGGCCATGGATTTTCTTTGTGAGGTATTTCAGTGGCCTTTCCAGTTGATGCAGATGTTTGGAAAGGTACATACCAAACGGGGTGTTATACTAAATTATTGGTCTAATGAGGGAGGAGTATAGAAAGGTAATAACCTTTCTTCTTTCTGGATACAATCCCCTTACTTATGAGATGAAAGAAGTAAAAGGCTTTTCTGACCACTTCCGCTACATCATGGTCGAATGTGAGGTTGTTATCAACCTGAGTGCCCAGGTCTCTCACCACAAGTTGTGTGCTTAGGGGGCTGCTGTTGATGTGGTAATCAGTAGGGGCCATGTTTTTGCCGAATGGTATGATGATACATTTTTTTGCATTTAGCTTGAGGCCATGAATTTGGCACCAGTCATTAATTGCTGTGAGACCCTCTTGCAGTATGTTAACATCATTTGGGGAGTCAATGACAGCACCCAATTTATAGTCGTCCACAAACTTGGTCAGCCACAGGCGTTTTGTCTTTGCCTGCACCTCTGAGAAGTAGATGTCAAACAGTAGGGGTCCCAGGATAGATCCCTGGGGAACTCCACTAGTGACAGGAGGCACCTATTTTGATTTTGAGGGTGCTGTCGGTGAGCCAGTTGGAAACCCACCTGATGAGACAGGGATTTATGTCAAGTTGTGTTAGCTTTTTGATGATGCCTGAGTGGGGGATTGGGTCAAAGGCTTTGGCAGGTCAAGGTAAGCTGTATGTACTGACTTTTCCTCATCCAGGGCCTTAGTGACAATTTCAAAGAAGTCAACCAGGTTCAACAGGCAAGATCTGCCCATGACAAATCCGAACTGGGTGGGGTCAAGTGCTTGGAGATTGCCTATGTCCTTGTTTATGAGATCCATAATAATACACTCCAGGGCTTTACAGATCAGACTTGTCAAGCTAATGAGGTGATAGTTTCCAGGGTTAGTAGTGGCACCACCTTTTTGCAAGGGGATGACAATGGCAGCTCTCCACTCTACTGGAATGAAGCCTGTACATAGGCTGTGGTTGAATAGGGTGCTCAATGGCGAAGCTAGTTCTTGCTGGAGATGGTGCAGAATACAGCCTGCGATACTATCAGGTCCCACGAAAGCTGTGTTTTTTGCCTTGGATAGGGCCTTTAGCACTTGGTCTATGGAGATGTGAGGTGCGGGACAAATATTGGGGATGTTTAAAGGACCTTTGGTGGGGACAGGGAGGTGAAGTTTGTGCTGAACTTATCTGCTAGCAGGTTGACTAAGTCAACAGGATCAGTGTAAGTGATACTGTTAAGTACTAATTTGGAACAAACCTGGGCTTTGCCATGGAGGTATCTGACGTAACTGAAGATGGTTTTCTGGTTTCCCTTTGTTTCGGAGGCTAAAAGGGCTAAACATCTGAAAAAAAGATGTTAGATACTGACTAATTGAGATAATGAACCCATAGGACCATTATGAAAGTTTTCAGTCTTACACGAGTTATTAGGACACTGGTTTACACTGATGTTAATGGCTGAAATTTCAGGCCAACAATATTGGACATCCATCTATCTGATATCTTAGAGATGAATAATAGAGATTTAGCAGATTGCCTATTACCACTCTAGACAACTTGCATTTGTAAATGTAAGTATGTCACAGAGACCCTCCCCCCATGCCCATACTCACTGCATCAGCTTTAGTTAGTTTGGAAAAGGACAAATATGATTTTAATGTACTATAATTCAGAGTGAATTATAAATAAATACTTCAGTTTTCCACCCACAAAAATGTGTACTAACTAGCAGACTCTGTTCCACATCCACCTTGAAAACAGGATGGTCTAGGTGTCATCTTGTTAATTGTTATGGCTGTTAGATAAGCAGTTATTTAAATATTAACTTACACTGAGATCTTGTAAAGGAAGATTCTATCTGTGGCAGTTTTGCTATATGTTCTCAGAATATCAGTGATGTATCTAACAGCTGACAGTACTCTGTGTGGAATGATTCACTTGCCCCCATCCCCATGCCTATTCAAACATGAGAGACATAACTACTTCCTTATTTTGTCTTAGAACTATCTTTTACATACCTTTGATAACATGTTTCTGTTTGTAAGTGTATGTCTGAGTTTCAAAGTAAAGAACTCAGATTCCTGCATTATATCTGTGTATACTGTTATGATCTTTGCTGGTCTACTAACACTGTAAATTGTTTCCTCCTCAGATTATGCTGAAAAAAGGTTTTCTGTACTAAGTGCATTTCTCACTCTACATAAATCTGAACTGATACACTAATTAGTAATAAATACTGTATATCTGTTATGTAGATATAAAAGACAAAACACATTAATATAATACAATTTGTAGCTTTATCCAATATCTTAAGTGAGGTCCACCCACTCCTGTATAACAAAAAAATCATCTGTACCATCACCACAGAAGAATCTACGGACATTTTATATAAAGATAGCCTTTTAAGGTAGCCAGAATGTCATATAACAGGGAAGGGTGTGCTAATGCCTATTCTGAAATATTCCCTTCTTGTTACTGGCTGCTCCTCTGCTAACAATCCCGGAAAACTTCCAAGCAACGTAGACCCACAAAATGCCATTTTATTGGTGGTGCAAGCAAAAAGCTACATCACTGCCTTACTCTTAAACAGGGAAATTGGCTTCACATTCACCTTAGAATCACATTAGCTGTTAGCATGTTTATTTACAAAGTTCTCCACTTGCATTAATATAAAGCATTACACTGACTTCTCATTATGAAAAAATCCATTAGGCCTCTCAGATTCTCTGATTCAGATGCTCTTACTCCTGTCACTTCCCCAAGCTCTCTGGTCTGTACTAGTAAGCCTTTTTCCCCTCTCCTTAGTCCTTCCATATGGAATTCCCTTCTAAGAATTCTACATCACTCCCACTCTTGCTTCATTCTTCAGTCAGCTCAAATCCTACTTGCAGCATCGGTCAGTCTTCATGTGTATCATAACTAAAACATAATGCATGTAGTATCTGCATTCTATCTTTCTTTTTTCTATTGCTTAACATTTTACTTGGCTTACTAGCATTACCTTGAACATTTTTGATAACAATACCATGCTCTTAGGCAAATGCTTGGGTTATGCTCCATGTATGAATCTATTTTAGACAATGAGAGAAGCAAATGCTAATACCCGATCGGACGATGAATGTGCTCCAAAAGGGTATTAATGTACAGATCTCACCTGATAAAAGCAAGTCAGTGCTGCATGGCAGTATATTAACACAGGAAAAAGCAAACTAGTCATATTTTTTACTCTTAGTAAACATGACTTTGCTCTTTAGCGGGCTCAAAAAAAAAAAAAAGTAAAAAAAATAAAAATGTGTGCATGCATGTCTGTGTGTGTACATGCGTAAGAAATGATAGAGTTAGAGTGAGCAAGGGAGTGACCAAGAGATACAGAAGAAGTGAAAAACTGAGCACATACCTCTCAACTTCTTTGTTCAAGATAAAACTGATATGTGAAGAGAAAGACTGAACATCAGGGTCAGTATTTACATACAACAACATACATTTTACAAACAATATGAGCTATGAAACTGTACTGCCTGACTTCACTACCTTTCAGTAATCTTCACTGATGTACTATAAAATCATTTCTGATGGACAGACCAAAATTAGAGGCAGTTGAGATGGCCCATATGAGGGGAGGAGGTTGCAATAACATACTGCATGTTTTTTTGTTCCATTCATTTGATCACAATGTTATGTGATGTGTACACAGTCAAAAAAGTGGTGCAAGCGGGGGGCATGGCCAAGGATGAACACAGGATAGCAGCAGATTTATTCAGCTCCACCAATTTCATTACATTGACAGGAATTAATTACTTAAAAATTAATTCTTGAAGTAATTTTCTTTCTAAATATGTTTGTTTTATATAGTTCTTGAACTATATCTAAAAAAGAAAGGAAATCTTAATAATATTCCTGTCAGAAATTACTTTGGAAATTTTCCTGTCAGTTTATCAATCTGAAATGAGTTCCAGTAAGACAAATTCTCAAGACTCCAGCATCAAGAAAGAACTTCAGTCTCTGATAATTATAGTCCAGCAACTTACTGCCAAGATGGATAAAATGGATACTAAAATAGACACTTTCATAGAAAAAACTACAAAACAAATAGACTTGTTACATATGGACCTGCAACAACAGAAGATCCAGATGACAGGCATAGAAGAAGCTGTGAATGACATGGAAAATAAAATACAAGAACAGGAAATCAACATTGAGTTTCTGCTGAAACAAAATACACATTTACAAACAAAGCTGGATGACCTGGAAAATAGATCTAGGCGCAATAACATTAGAATTTTTGGACTGCCAGAAAATATTGAAGGTAACAATATTACTTCTTTTTAACAACATGGCTCCCTAAAACTTTAGATTTACCAGAAGCATTCTCTTTTGGTATCGAAAGAGCACATAGATCTATAGCTAATACTAACTCTAACAAAAACTATCCTAGATCAGTTATAGTTAGATTTCTATCATCTTTTGATAAAGAGATGGTTCTTAAATCTGCTTGGGCTAAAGCTCCTGTTAAGTTTAATGAGACAACTGTGCGTTTTGACAATGACTATTCTTCCATGGTAATTGCTAAAAGAAAAGTTTTTCTGCCACTAATAAGGAGCTTAAAAGCACAGTTTAAAACATACCTTCTGTTTCCTGCCAAGCTTAAAATCATCCTTCCTGATGGTCCTAAGGTCTTCGATGATTTAGACTATGCTTTACTGTTTGTCAAAGAAAAAAGGATTTTGGATAAAATAGAAGAAATGTAATGGGCTAGTTCTTCATTAAAGAGATTGGCAACTGAAGCTTCCTGGAAGACTTCAGAGAAGAAGAAGAGACTTATAAACAAATGATTTGTTATATGTTTTTTCTCTCATCATTTTAGTTCATTATTAATCTTTTTGAATATAGTTCCTGCATTTCCAGAAAGCCACAAATATTTTGGAAAAGATTTAATCAAAGTTATTCTCTATGTGCAAAGAAATGTTTTGTTTCATAACCAGTCAAATGCCTGAGGATTTAATGGCAGGCTGTGACTCGATTTGTTTTTCTTTCTGAAAAAGTAAGGTTAGTAATTTGATACATTTTTTATCTTTACCTTTTTTTTTCCTTCTTCTTTTATTATTTTCTTTGTTTAAACAATGACATTCTATTTAGATTATGTAGTGGGTAAAGGGTGGGGAGGGCAGGAGAGAACAGTAATGAAAATATCATTAATAGAATAATAACATATTTATTTCTTGCAAAAGTTTATAAGTTCTTCAAATGCTATTTCTAATTATACTTTCTTGATTATACTGCTTATGCTTGTTTGTAAATAATCTGTCATGCTTTAACTAATAATAATCAGAACTAAATAAGAGTAAATAATATGTTTTATTTTTAACTCTATTAATATAAACAGTAAGTAACATTCCATTGTATATACTTCTTACAGCTTTCTCTTACATTTTTTTATTTCTGCCTCACTCCCTTTTATTTTCTACTCTCTTTTTCTTTTCTTTATTAATATATAGAAATGCTTTAGACTGTGTTGGCACAGTGAATAATAGGATTTGTATGAAAATTGAGTTGGGAGAAGAATGCTGAGTTCATTGCTTGTTGGTAATTTTGAGTTTAATTTCACTTGCATAGAGGCTGTGATGATCTGTGGAATACATTGTGGAGGTTCTGTCATGTTTAGATGCATTTACACTGCTAAATGAATGTTTGTCACTAGTTTTAATAAGTTTCCCAAAATGTTAAGAGAGACAATCTGGGATGTGGGCTGTCTTATGCACAATGTCCTTGAGTTACCTCAGAATCTTCAAATCACAGAATTCTCACAGAGAAACTGAAAGCAGTTAGTATAAACATTGACAAGGTTATCACACTGACACACCACAGATTCAGGAAAAATACTCTGTTCATAAAATATGTCAGTTATAATGAGTTTAAATGATGTAGTTTCTTGTAGTAAGTAAATGTCTTATTTTAGAAGGCATAAAAAATGAAACATTTATTTAAATGTTTTTGAAAATCTACTTAACAGCAGCATAATAATCTGTGTTAAAATTTGTGTTCCAAACATATACTTTACTATAACTCATTTAATTCATCTGATTGACAAACATAAATAATCTTATAACTCTATTCTGGAAGAAATGTCATGTGATATATTTTAAAGCAGTAGGTTAGCATGATTGTAAAATCTGGTTACCAATATGTGTTTGCTGTGCATTATTTTGTATAAAGCAGACAGATTTATTCTAGGGACAGCAAGTAGGATAGTGCTCTACTAACACACAACTCAGTGAGATCAGATATATATATATATATATATATATATGTGTGTGTGTGTGTGTGTGTGTGTGTGTGTGTGTGTGTGTGTGTGTGTGTGTATGTATGTGTGTGTGTGTGTGTGTGTGTGAGTGTTTTTCTGAGAATCTGCATAACTATCCAATATGATTTATAATAATTTCTATGAATACAATATTTTACTCTATTGACAAAATGAATGTTTGCCACAAGTTTTAATAAGTTTCCCTTAAAATGTTAAGGGAGACAATCTGGGATGTGGGCTGTCTCATGCATAGTGTCCATGAGTTTCCTCAAGCTTCACTCGCAGAATTTTCACAGAGAAACTGAAAGCAGTTAGTATAAACATTGACAAGGTTATCACACTGACACACCACAGATTCAGGAAAAATACTCTATTCATAAAATATGTCAGTTATGATGAGTTTGGATGATGTAGTTTCTTGTAGCAAGTAAATATCTTATTTTAGAAGGCATAGAAAATGAAACATTTATTTAAATGTTTTTGAAAATCTACTTAACAGTAGCATAATAATCTGTGTTAAAAACTTGTGTCCCAAACATATACTTTACTATAACTCATTTAATTCATCTGATTGGCAAGCATAAATAATCTTATAACTCTATTCTGGAAGAAATGTCATGTGATATATTTTAAAGCAGTAGGTTAGCATGATTGTAAAATCTGGTTACTAATATGTGTTTGCTGTGCATTATTTTGTATAAAGCAGACAGATTTATTCTAGGGACAGCAAGTAGGATAGTGCTCTACTAACACACAACTCAGTGAGATCAGATATATATATATATATATATATATATATATATGTGTGTGTGTGTGTGTGTGTGTGTGTGTATCTATGTATATATGTGTATGTGTATATGTATGTGTGTGTGTGTGTGTGTGTGTGTGTGTGTGTGTGTGTGTGTGTGTGTGTGTATATGTGTGTGTGTATATGTATGTGTGTGTGTCTGTGTTTATGTGTGTGATGGCTTTTTTTTTTTTTAGGTAATAAAGGTGTTTCTGAGAATCTGCATAACTATGCAATATGATTTATAATAATTTTATGAATACAATATTTTACTCTATTGACAATAATGAGTTTAAGTAAATGCTCATATACAAACAATTCAAGAATTTTTTGGAAGCTGTTGATAGAATTCACATGACAGAAAATAGATGCATCTTAATGCATGTAATGTCTGAATCATATTAGCCAAAGTTTTTGATTTAAATGAATGTTAGAACATAATTTTCTCTCCTCTTGATTTCTAACATTAAGATTATTTGAATGCTATTAGAATTCAAGTGTTATATATTACATAGATCTATATAATAGTATGAACAGTTTTTAAAAAAAAAAAAAATAAATAAATAAATAAAAAGTTTATTTTAGTTTATATGATGCTGTTTTACCAAATGTGTAGTTTTGTCTTGATAGATAATTGAATAGAAAACTGTTAACCTCAGTTAAATATAACTAGTATTAAATTGATAAGGTGGTAGCTGAGGTACTGCTGCTTAGGGTAGGGGGTTAACTTGAGTAGTAAATACTGCTCTAAGTTGGAGTTTTCAACTCCAGGCGGGATGCAAGGTTTAATCCTTACATTATTTTCACTTGTTCATTGTTATATGTATATAGTTTTGACATCCACAATATATTTTGTACACTCATTGTCACTACAAACAAAATTGAATCCTATACAAAATCCCATAAGAGATTTAATAAATACAGCTATATTTAAAGGTACACCTAAAAGAGGAGATGTAACATTATTTATCTTGTTATTTGTTATTTCGATCATAAGATTCTTGAGTTTTAAAAATGCCAAATGACATCTTTAAAAGGAATTTCTTTAAACATTAATGGATTGAATAATCCGTGTAAAAGGGCAAGCCTAATAAGATACATTAATCTACACAAGGCCAATCTAGTCTTCCTGCAAGAAACCCATCTCTTGAAAAAAGATATTGATAAACTAGTCACTAATAAGTATGCAGTATTGGTTAGTTCAGAGCACACTCAGAAAAAGAGGAGTGGCTATTTTATGGAATAAAAGTATGCCCATTCCTAAAACCATTAAGTCTTATCAGGATGACAAAGGAATGTTTTGTATGGTTACAATACAAATTAATGGGAAGACTTACACTTTAATTAATGTATACTGGATACCTGGAATTGGTATTAATACAGTGAAACATCATATTGATAAGATCATATCATTCTCTATAGGGGATATTATTTTAGCTGGTGATTTTAATTGTATACTACATGAAAGTGATACTACCACTATAAAGAAAAGAAGAATTACATCTAATGCAAAACATTTAAATGATTTTGCTAATTCTTATCATTTGAATGATATTAATAATCAGATAGAGTCAAAATCATTACCATACACCTTTTTTCTAACAGATACAAAACTTATTCAAAAATAGATAGGGTCTTTATTTCTAACCAGATGGTAACAGATTTAATTAATTCCAAAATCATTTCATGTCCTATATCTGATCATAACTCAATTGTTTTGAATTCATGATAAAAATACTCATAATGTTCAGATCAAAAGGATACCAGCATACTTAACTCAGCTAAAAGACTATAAAGAATATATACTTTCAGAAGTACAACATTTTCTAGACATAAATAATACTCCTGAAGTCTCCATTGTCTATGTTTGGGATGCCTTAAAATCATATCTATATGGACAAAGTATCAGATGGTATAATAACAAAAGGAAATCTTGGGATAAGGTATTGTTAGATATTCAAAGTAAACTAGACTCTTATAAACATAATAATAAAGAAAATATTATGGACAAGAAAGTTATTGAAGAAATAAACAAACTAAATGAGAAATACAAAGAAATTTTAACTCATAAAGTTAAAATAACTTTAGAGAAATACAAGTTTTTGTCTTATTCAATAAGCCCCAAATACTTACATAGACTTAAAAATAAAACAAAAAGATTGAATAAACAAAACCATATCAAAGAAATCTTTTCTCTAAGGAAAAGAAGAATGTTTCTAGTATACCAGAAATACTGGATGAATTTAGAAATCACTTTCACAAGATTAACCATAACAACATTAACATGGAACCTAAAGATAAAATAAAGGAGTTTATAACCACAAACATGAATAAAAAGCTTAATAAACAACAGATTAAACTATTGGACAAGAGTATTTCATATACAGAAGTTATTACACAAATAAATAAACTTAAATCAAACAAAGCACCGGGTAATGATGGTATTATACCAGAGATATATAAAATCCTTTCTAAAACTACATATTCATTAATACATAAGGTTTTTATTCTGGCCCAAACTGAGTTAATAACCCCCCATCTTGGCAATATACATTTATTTCACCAATTTTAAAACCTAATAAAGATCCAACTAGATATTCTTCATATCGACCCATCTCATTACTTAATGTTGATTATAAAATGTTTATGAGTATTTTTGCTGATAGATTGAAGACAATTATCCCCGGCATTATAGACATAGATCAGACGGGCTTCATTGTAAATAGAAATACTTTTGATAATATAAGAAGAACTTTAACATTAATTGATTTTGCAAATAGGAAAAAGAAAGATTTAACACTTATTAGTCTTGATATAGGTTCAGCATTTGATTCAGTAAGTTGGGACTATCTGTTTACCTTACTGAAGTGCACAAATTTCTCTGATGCATTTGTAAATTTAATTGAGCATTTATACAAAGGAGCTGGCTTATATTAAGGTAGGAATATATGTTTCACAAAAATACCCATTCTTAAAGGTACAAAGCAAGGATGTCCACTTTCTCCACTATTATTCACTTTAGTAATGGAGCCTTGGGCTAATTTGATTAGAAACAGTACTGACATAGAGGGTTTTGAAATAGAAGAAAATACAACATCAAAATTCAACTTTTGCAGATGATGTTCTAATTACATCAGCAGGATCTAATTCTTCTATGCAGTCTTTATTTGATAAAATGATGAATTTTAAAAGTATTTCTGGTTTAATATTCAATGAAGAAAAACTAAAATATTACCTATATATACGAAAAAATACTCTCATTAGTGATTTTACTAAATATGTACCCAACTCAGGTCAGATAACTTATTTAGGTATAATACTATCTAAAGATATTAAATCTATTATATATAATAACTATAATACCTGTTTTCTTAATATACAAAATCTTTTTAATACCTGGAATAATATGTTTTTTACTATGGAGGAGAGACTTACAATTATTAAAATGATAATATTCCCAAGATTTTATACTTAATACAATCAATAATACTTTCACCTACAAAAATAACTATCAAGAAACTGAATACACTAATGTTAAATTTCTTATGGGCACCTAATAGACCTAGGATTGCATTAAAGAAACATACTAATAGCTGGTCTCAAGGGGTATTTCTTTTCCAGACTTTAATTTATATATTATCTCTTCTATTATAAAAGTTATTACTTTATTAATAGATCGGTCATATGTCAAAATGGAAAGATTATTGGGAGCTAATTAGTATGCACTTCATGAAAATCTCCTTAACACATAAAAATATGATTATAAATAACTCCATGTTGTGGTTGCTAAAGGAATTTTGTACTTCACCTATTACACCTAAACATATGGTCTGTTACCCATTAAATATTATTATTAGTTATATATTCATGCACCCTAAGTATAGGGAATGGAATTTTATTGTATTCCCTATAATTTATACTCAGGGTATGCTTATGTCATCTACTTCTGAAGGAGCTCATTTAGCTATAGATAATAATCTAAAGTACTGGTATCAGCTGATATCTGATAATAAAGTTAAAAATCTAGATTTCTTAAAACAAGAATTTGATCTAAGAGAAACTTGCTGGTTAGAGGTTCAGATCTTTAGACAACATCTCATTGATAGAATAGATCTAATGTCTATAACAGTTAAAGAATCTATTCCAAAACTGATTGATTACTTGATAATAAATTTACAGCATAAAGTTTCTGATAAAGGTAAACTTTCATATATACATAAAATTATCAGACAAGAAACTTTTACAATGTAGATTCATACTGGAATTATTTCACCTCTATTAATGGGGACCCACCAACTCAACAAGATAAACAATATATATTGGAATCTGCTTATAGAACTACATCTTCCATTGTCTGGAGACTTTATACATGGAAATTTTTACATAGATCTTTTTATACACCTTTGATGATGAATAAAATTAATAATAAAGATAATCTATGTAAGAGATGTAATGTAGAAATTAATGCTGACTGGGCTCATATGTTTTATGACTGTATGAAGTTGAAAGAATACTGGAAGTCAATTAATGAATTTTTGCAGGCTCTTTTACAGATAATTTCATTATTTCTAAGTCTCTTATATTATTCAACACACCTGTACCTCAATGTGTTAAAAGATTAAGCTTCCCTTGTTATGGTCTATCCTAGCAGTGGCTAGGAAAATAATAACTAGAAATTGGATTTCAGATACACCTCCTTCGCTCAATGAATTTAAAAATGTTATGAATATAATGTGTCATATGGAAATAAGCACAATTAGAATGAGAACAACTAGAAAAACATCACATTTTATTATATGGGATAATTTACAAAATTTGTTAAAAAAATTCTAATTTCAATAGCACAGTATTTTAGTTTAATTAATTGATCTGATTGTAGTGGATGTCTTTGTAAATACTTTAGTTGTTTTGTTGAATATTATAATAATACCTATTTTTAATTATTTGTATAAAATTGTTATGATATTTCTCTTATATGTTAAAACAATAAACTTGTTTTTAAAAAAAAAAAAAAGTGGTGCAAGCAAAAAGGTAATATATAATTATATGGCACCAGGCCTTACAACACTCCTGGGCAGTCCATTATTTCCTGGTAGCTACCACCCTATCAAGCATTATTGCTTGTGTACTAACATGTCTGGCATTATTGCTTGCTTACTGTACATTGCCAAATTGGAGTACATTTCTACTGGAAAGTATCAGTTTCCTTTATAAATAACACTGAGAAGTATCACGTTCCTAAGTAAATAGTTTACGCTAAATGTTGTCTGGTACTGCTCTATGTCTAATTTTTGTATTTTACATTACTTTCTTAACAGCTGTCTTCAATATGGCTGTTGTTATAGTTGTTGCCTAATGCTTTCATTCTGTAGCAAGGTCATGACAATGTCATGAATGTAAATGGGCCCTAGTGGTGCAGTCAATCTACCTGCTAAATAAAATATTAAATAAATAAATAAGTAAACAAACACACATACAAACTAACTCTGAATATTCATGGACAGGACAAGTGGAAAAGCTCATATCAAATTGTGGAATTACGGTTTAATATTTGGTTGTAGCACAGAATAATGACAGTAGGACATGCTAAGTAAAGCTAAAACTCTGCAAATTTGGAGTAGTGAGGCTGGACACTGATTTGTAACAGGATTCTTGTTGCTGTTGAAACAAAAGCTTTGGTTCAACATATTTAACACAAAACGGTAGTAGGCATGTTAAATACAGTCGGGAGTATCACAAATCTAAATCATGACTGAAAAATGATATATTTCCAACACAGGTGTATAAACTGATTTGATTTTAGCAAGCCACTATCACAAGGAATAATAAGGGTGTGTGGCCACACCAATGGTTTTTATTTCTCATTTTTTTAGTTTGCTTATAATGCTGAGATGTAAGTCTACAGGCCAGTTTCTGACAAGAAAATGGAAGCATCTTTAAGGTGCATCAGAACTCCATATAGAAGTAAAATTAACATATGGAATAATGTAAAACAGCAAGAATTTGAGACAGCACATGTATACTAACTTAACATTTAATATCTTTTAATATTAATGTTTGATAAATCTCACTGAGATAACATACCCACTGCTTATTTTGTTTGCTTTCATTGGTGTTTTTTCTTATAGTTTAGTACAGACCTTTGTCTCTACTATGAAAAGTAACACTGGCTTCACAGAAAATAATGCATCCTTTTTATGTTTGTTTTGTCTGACATAACAGTAATGTATAATCCCTGCCTTTGAAAGTAAGAAGTGCAAAAAGAGATGATTAATGGGGAATGCTGAAATATTGTTGTGACTTTATTCTGTATAATAAAGTGAAATGAGTCAGTTATCAGAAAACATGAAATGGTGAACATTAAATCTGAATCTTGAATCTATGAAACTGAACACAATGGAAATGTACTTATTGCTTTCTGTTCAGACAGCACTACTTTAAAGGATGAGATATCTTGTCTTCCCCATTTTCCCTTCATCAGATAACTGAAGACTGTGCAAAGGCATATGAGGGTCATGGCAGACCCCTTATGATGGATTCAGATGGTGTATTGAGGATAGAATAGTCTGCAAATTCATGCCAAGTCTGCATAATATACAAGCTGTCAAACCTGACTAGCAAGAGTTTGTATGTCCTTGCATAGCTATATGCATTTACTTTATAAATCACTCTCATAGGTGCTCTGCTTCTGAAAACAGGCGTAATGTAATAAAATTTGTATAACACAGAGTATGATAGATGGGAAATGGTGTACAGCAAACCAGTGCTATAAATGTGGAAAGTAATGTCTCTTTGAACATTACTCTTAACCATGTTAAGTCCCTGCTTTAGTGTCCTAAATGTGAAATGGGATATGTTCATAGATGTGATATGCTAGCCATTGTGACAGAACTTTGCAATGTGAGCCAAAGCTTCTGCTATGCAGTCTGTAGTCAGGTCAGTGTCAATTTATTGAGTCATTTGTCTGTCTGTCTGTTCTTACTAAGAAACTCATTGGCTGGCTCACCTGTGTTTTCATCTGTTGCACTTTTGAGATTAAACCTTTCTTCAAGATGTTGTAATTGGAATGTCTGGATAGATACCACTGCGTCTGGGCTTCAGTAAGGTCTTCTGCATTGTGCATCACAAATGAGTAGCAGGGAATCTAAACTGTATGAGGTGGGAGGAAACTGGGGTGAACTGCTGGTTCTGTGGTGTACAGCAATAAAGCCACAGCTATGACCCAGCTTGTCCTGCAGTGGTGTAGTGGTGCAGGTGCTAAAGCAGCATAAGGGGAGGTTGGACTGAGTGGCTGATGCTGACACAACAAAGTAGGGGCTGGAGGAAGCAGCCAGGCCTTCTACTGTCCTAATCTTGAGCAGAGCCTGGGGAAGTGTGACAGCATGAAGGGTCAGGATATGCACACTGACTTGGCAAGCACTGCAGAATACTGTAACCAGGTTCAGGCATGTGTACATGAGGGTGCATGTGCCACTACTCTGGCTCTACATGCTAACTTCAGATGCATATGCATCAGAGCTCTAGGAGGATGTGAATTTATGGACAATATTACAAAGCCAATTCATGGCTGCCTGGCTAATTACCTCCCTGTGACTGCTGCTCATCTCTTGTGTACAGGAATGAATGAGTGATCAGTGGCAGGGAGGCTGTAATGGTGAGTAGGTACAAGAAAATAAAAACACACATATATGAGCACACACACACACACACACACACACACACACACACACACATATACACCCCCCCACACACACACACAAACACACATATACAATCCCCCCCCCCCACACACACACACCCACACCTGCACGCACACACACACACACACACACACACACACACACACACACACACACACACACACACACACACACACACACACACACACACACACACACACACACACACACACGCACACACACAAAACCTACTTTAGAACTGTTGGGATGGATAGGGAGAGCATGGCTGATAAAAGTTAATAAGGGTGGATCTGCTGGATCACATGACAGTGACCAGTTTGGATCCATGCAATTTTTCCTGGGGCCAGATCTCCAATATCTACACCAAGGTACATTGGGAATACACAATAAAAATTTGGAGACTAAGAGATCATATACAATATGCATATGGATATGTACCCAAGGCAGAGAGAGGATGAAAAATCATGTTAGTATAATCAATTTGTGTGAAATTACACTGGGGAGTATGAAGGCAGTATAAAGGCCAGTGGAATCTTGGGTGCATTACTAGTGTTCACATAGCTAGCAGTGTGGAGTTTATGGATGCAGATATCATCAAAGCATCATATGACTTGTTGGCGAGGTCTTAAATGGAATGTTAAATTCCTTTCAGGGACATAACATCATGACAGATATATTAAGATGCAAAACAGTACAACAGCATGCAACAGAAGGATAGGAATAAGGGGGGAGGGCACTCTCGTATTTGTTCTCTCATATCAAAAAAGGAAGGGGAAGTGCAAAGACAATTTCTTCCTCAAGTGAGCTGAACCTGTTTTTATGCCCCACATCTTTTTCAATGATCTAAAAAGTCATCATAAAATGAAATAGCTTGGATTAAAAATACAAATTGCTCCAAGGTTATGTTACCACACCATTCTAATTTCTATGTTTTGTCTTTAAAAATGACTCCAAGAACCTAATACTTTGCTATCACACATACTATTTAACTCCTCCAAATCATATTTCTTCTAATGAAAGTATTTAAACTACATATCTTGTTCCATGTTTGTCAGTAACTGACATCATTCTGTTCCTTTTACTTTTAAATAAGAGACATTTTTGAAGCCTCAGAGAAATCTAGTTTTATTTCTTCTTACAGAACGAAACCATCCAGGTCTTTCAGGTAGGCTACAACTCGAAATGTACATTCTGTTTCTGCTGGTTTAGAAGATACACTACTGTACCATAGACAGTTATATTATTCTAGCCAAATTGATTTCTCCATCAAGATTTGCAAATGAACGCTGGTGAATTTAGAAAAATATTTAACAAACTGTGGCTACTGAACAGCTGATTAAAAAACATGACTTGGAGGTGAGATGTTGCTGGAAAATGGCATTTCTCTTTTCTTCCATGTGGCAGTGATTCCAGGCTTAGTTACTATTAGGGTATAGTCTTTAAATGCTTATTATGTGTGTAGGGGTTGGGGGGAGGTTGAGAGTAAGGCAATAAAAACAGAAATGACTGAGAGTTAAAAACTTATTTGTCAGTCATAACAGTATTTCACTGACTGGATTTCATTAAATTCAACTAGTTTTGCTTCAATTCCTGTTTCAACACTGGATCAAGCCCCCAGATTATGACACGCACAAAAAGCTTTTTTGTAACAATTATTTTTCACCTATGTCCATCAGTCTGTGATCCTGATTTTCTTCTTGTGATCATCTTTTTTATGTTTTTTGTGACAGAAAAGCACTTGTAGCTTAAATGACTTTCTTGAAACTAGCATACCAGTAAAACAAACTTCAGAGTTCTGTATTTTATCTCCCCTATAATAATAATAATAATAAGAAAAAATATTTTCCATAAGGCCAGTTTATTTGCATACATGCTCTGCTTCATCCCCAAGGGACATGTGGCTACAAATACTACCTGATTTATTATTACCCAGTGTTAAAAACAAGGGTAGCTCTTTTCATTCACTAATCAGATAGCTTCAGAAAACTAGGATTCTACTTTGCTAGGATGAAGTTCTTCACAAAGAGTAAGACAATTATATGAGGAGCTCATGAAAACACCAGATAAATAAATTGTCCTGGTATTTACTTTACATAGCTGGATTAGAGAGCTACTAATTGTGCAGTTTCTTGACTCACTTTTTTATTCAGCTATTGAGCCTGGGATTGGGATTGCACACATGATCCAGTTATAGTTCTTGCCTATTTCTCTATAGAGTGGGTAAACTGTGATGCCTTGTTAATCAATATTCTGTTTATTTCTGTCCAGCTATTTATACATGTGTGTATATATATATATATATATATATATATATATATATATATATATATATGTGTGTGTGTGTGTGTGTGTGTATATATATATATATATATATATATATATATATATATATATATATATATATATATTTTTTTTTTTGCTTTCTTGTTTCCTGCTGTAGCTGACCATCAGCAGGCCCTGGAGCTTCCTCTCTACTGATACGTCTATCTGCCTCAATCTTCTCCAGTTGAATGTACTACAGTAATGTTTGAGATTAGCAAGGAAATCGAGGTGTCCCAGGTCATGTCAAATTGCTGTCAGCAGTGTTTTTTCCTCTAACTTTCTACCCACCCTGCATATATCTCTTGGACAAGGCATGCAGTGGGTGGACCATGCTGAACGGGCCCTCTCTTCTGCAATGGGCTGATGTCAACAATCTACCCTGCCTATTCCCAGCCTATGGCAAGGAAATCTAATTGTATTGTGTACCCTGTCCAGTGCAGCAGATACCTAAGTCACTATTTGAACCTGAGTTACCTGCATGGCAGCCGAGGCTTCATCCCTCTTTGTCATGGAGCTGGCTGTCTAAGCATATGTTTGCTATATGTATTCTTGTGTTTTACTGCTATAAGCTGTTTTCATGCAGTTATGGTTCTGTTTGTGAAAAAGTGCTTCACTTGGGTCAATCACACAAAGAAGAAGAGCTACAACTATGTCTCAGGTGTTTCTTGCTAGAGTGATGGACCTGAGCAACGGAGGATCTGGCTGGGAAAGGAGTCATTAATAGCCAATATTATTAGCACAAACACTGCAGGTGGCAGGCAATTGTAACATCCAAGGACTGGCTACAGTTCTTTGTGTAGCAGAAACACTGCAAAGGACGGTACAGTGCTGTAATTAGGACTCCATATGTGTAGAAGCACGCATGCAAAATGGAGTGGTATAGAAGTAATACACTTTGTTTGGTGGCTGCCAGAGAGAGATCGAGGAGGGTGCGGCTTAAGGAAAAATATCTCAAATCTGCTGGATAAAGGCCACAGGTCCCCTGGTTCACATTCTTCACCACCTGTTCAAAAATGGACAGCAAAAGGCTACCCACTTGGGAAAGGGAGTTGTCCATTTGGGGTTATGGGGGAAGAGTAACAAAGGATAATTTTCTCCAATAAAAGAAAGTCTTAACAACACGCTAGATTGTTAGATGATATGGATAGTCTAGGGCCTAAAGGGAAAAAGTACCTCAGTTTATCCTGGAGTGAACTGGAGGATCTCTACATGTTTATTCACTTCAATGGAAAGAACAGATCAACAATGTCAGTGATATGACTTTTACACACACACACACACACACACACACACACACACACACACACACACACACACACACACACACACACACACACACACACACCTTTTTCTGTATGAAGATTACACGTGTAGCAGGTATTCTACTTCACATGCTCACCTGTTCATACTGTCCGATCCAACTCAAACTGTCAGGTGAGAGAAATTATCATGCTTTGACAAAAATATGGTCAGAATGCAGGAAGTGCATAATCTAGAATCTGCCTTCATCACTCTGAGGAAACTCAGAATAACTCAAGAAAGCCTATCAGGTATAGGGCTTCTCCCTCTAAGACACAGATTTACGGACGAGTACTACAAAATAGTATGATTAAAGCTGATCAGCATTCCAAACAGTTATGCTTTTAGGCTGCATGTAAACAAAGCAATATGAAAACACAAAAGTCTGCCCTCACTTTCTTCTCTCATTTTATATATATATATATATATATATATATATATATATATATATATATATATATATATATTTGTGTGTGTGTAGGACTGTATTGCATGATATAATATTCATAGGTTCATAGGTTCATACTAGGCTATCTGCCCTAGGGCATTTATAAGCCTAGCCAGAATGTGTTTGGCTTTCGCCATCCATTTTAAATTTATTTTGCTATGCCCTTTTTCGAGGTTAGTATACTGTGCCTCTGTCTAACAGTGACACAGAAGTGATACCCGGGTTAAACCTACGATCTCCCATCCACTCATCAAGATTTCTCTTGAAGAGAGTCAATGAGGGACTCTGCCTAACCTGGACTGGGATTTTATTCCAGAGTGAAGGGAGCCTCTGGGTTATGAATCTGTCCCTCCAGCATGTCCTATTTATTTTAGTGCTGAGGTTCAAGTCTCTCGAGCGTGTAGCTCGATGGGATTTGGATTTTCTGAGGTGCAGCATGTCCATTAATTCTGGGTTGGACATGGCTTTATACGTCAGGCACAGATCGCCCCTGAACAGGCGGTTTGCCACTGAGTAGAGCTGGAGTTTCTTTAACTGGGCAGCATATGGCATCTGTTTGAGCCCTTTGATCCTCTTGGTGAGGTACTTTTGGGGTCTTTCCAGTTGCTGCAGGTGTCTGGTAAGGTACATCCCAAAAGGGGCATTGTACTCAATTATGGGCCTGATGAGGGATGAGTAAAGAGGCACGATGACCTCCCCTGATCTAGATGTGAATCAATTCATGATTAGGTGGGCTATATAAAATGTTTTTCTAACCACTTTGGCCACGTGGTTGTCAAATGAGAGACTGCTATCAACTTGCGTCCCCAGGTCCCTAATTACTTCTTCTGTACTTAATGGATTACCACCTATGTGGTAATTTGTGGGCACTTTGTTTTTGCCAAAGGGGATGACTATACACTTTTTGGTATTTAGCTTGAGGCCATGGCTCTGGCACCAGTTGTCTGTTTCTATGAGGCCCTTTTGGAGGATGCTTGTGTCGGCTGGAGAGTCGATTATGGCACCCAGTTTGCAGTCATCTGCGAACTTGGTCAGCCACAGTCCTTCCGTGTTGGCCTGTACCTCCGAGAAATATATACCGAACAAGAGAGGTCCCAGGACTGAGCCTTATGGGATGCCACTTGTAACATTGTTTGGAGTCTGACATGGCTCCAGCAATTCTAACCATGTGGGTTCTGTCCTTGAGCCAGTTTGCAACCCATCTAGTGACATAGGGGTTTATATTTAAGCTGGTGAGCTTATCTATAATGCCCGAGTGGGGTATTGTATCGAAGGCTTTTGCGAGGTCCAGGTAGGCTGTGTGGACCACCTTCCCCTCATCAATGGCCTTAGTGACTGTTTGAAAGAAATCAAACAGGTTTAAGAGGCAGGATCTGCCCTTAACAAAGCCGAACTGGGTAGGATCCAGTGTCTGTAGGTCCCCAGTATCTTTATTTATGAGGTCCATGATGATCCTTTCCATAGCTTTGCAGACCAAGCTAGTCAGGCTTATGGGGCGATAGTTTCTAGGATCCGTTGAGGCACCACCTTTGTGGAGAGGGACCACTGTTGCTGTATGCCACTCTTTGGGTACATATCCTGTAGTAAGGCTGAGATTGAACAGTAGTTTTATGTTTGGGTTTAGCTCTTCTTGGAGTTCATGTAGGACGCAGCCCGGGACACCGTCTGTTCCCATTGATGCTGTGTTTTTTGCTTTGGAGAGGGCGGCTCTTACCTGAGCTTCTGAGATGTCAGGGGCAGCACTCTGCTGGGATAGATATTTGCCCTTTGGTGGTGGGGAGAAGTTTGCACTGAACCTGTCAGCTAGGATGTTGGCAATGTCTGTGGGTTCGGTGTATTTTTTGTCATTTTGGACTAATTCTGAGCATATCTGGGAATTCCCACCCAGGTTCCTAACATAACTAAAGAAAGCCTTGTGATTATCCTTAATGTCCTGTGCAATTTTTCTCTTGAAGCTGGCCTTAGACGATTTTATGAGTGCCCATAGTTTTTTGCTAATACTGATCAGAAATGCCTTCCCTTTTTGGGATTTTGCTCTATCATTTAGTAGCTTCCTCCTTCTATTGTATAGTTTGTTTATGGCTGGGGTCCACCAGACAGGACGTCTGCCTTTGGAGGATTGGGTCTTGGTTTTATTTGGGATTGCATGATCCATGCATTCCTGAAGGTGTCCATAGAATAAAGGATTCTGCGGTCTGGGCCATATTTTCCACAGGCCAGGGGGCTTTGAAGGATTCCACCTCAGTTTTGAGGAGTGTGAAATTTGCTTTAGAGAAGTTTTTCACTGTGGTTTTCTGGGCAGGAGGTGGGGTCGGGATGTGAATATCCAGTGAGATTAGTTTATGGTCTGATCTTACCAGTGAGGGATACACTTCTGGTCTGGAGCATAGAGTCCCCATGTTGGTGATGATCAGGTCCAGTATGTTTTCCCCTCTTGTGGGAGTGGTAACAAGTTGTTCCATAGCATTTGAGTTTATAAATTCTAGGAACCTTTGGTCTAGGGTGTTGGAGCTAGAGTAATGCTCCCAGTCTATGTATGGGTAGTTGAAGTCACCCAATATAATGGTGTTTGGAGAGACCTTCATATTTTCCAGTGTTCTCAGGAAGTCCGAGTGGGGTTCCTGCATTTGGGAGGGTGGTCTGTAGCAGGCTATAAACTGGAAGGCAGTTTTACCCACTGTTAGTTGCACATGGATAGTCTCTGATGCTTTGTGCTGTGCCACCAACCTGGAGGTGTGGGTATCTTTGACGAATATTGATACTCCCCCTCCTTTTGTGGTTCAGTCCAAGTTTTGGGGCCGAAAAGCATGGTATGAGGTATAACCTGGTAGTGCTGGGGTGCTCTCGGGAGCCTTGAACCAGGTTTCTCTTACTGCACAGATATCGATGTTCTCCATGCTAAGGAGAGTTTTGAGTGCGTGCTTCTTGAGGTTTAGACTTCTGGTGTTGAGTAGCATTACTCTTAGTTTCTTATCCCTTGTGATACCTATGGAGGTGGGTTTTTCTTTTGAGCCTTGCCTAAAAAAGTCACTATGGGGGTAGCAAGAGCCTTTGCTAATATCCGAAAGCCCAGGGGTGACAGGTGCAAGCTGTCCCTAGTGAAGCATCGTGGCTTGTTGAGCATGTCATCCCAGGCTGACAGGCATTGGATCCCCTTTGAATGACACCAATACTTAAGCCAATTGTTGAAATTGATCATCTTGTCTTCATATTGTGGCATCATTCTTAGTGAGGGTAAGATGCTACTCAAGGTCAGGGTCATACCGGCCTGGGCCACATGCTCAGAAAGCTCCTCTATATCTCTTTTCATGTAGTCCAGGGAGGTACGTCTTAGGTCATTCACACCAGCATGGACAATGACTGAGTCATATTTGTACTTGCCTTGTAGTGACCTGAGTGCTTCTGTTATGTGGCGGATCCTAGCGCCCGACAGGCAGCTCACCATGACCTTCTCCTTGTTCAGCCTGGTGAGCGGGACGTCAGTGTGCCTGACAATAGAGTCACCTATTACAAGTGTATCAGGTGTGTTGTTTAGCCTTAAGGGCTGTGACTGTTCGGCACACTGGCTTTGTGAGCTATGTGTTGCATGTGTTTTGTTTTGGGGTAGCGGTTGCTTGGGTGTCTGCTTTGGAGGTCTCTGCTGCTTAGGCAGATTTTTATTTAGAGCCTCCGAGTATGTTTTTGTGTGTTTATGTGTTTGGTTTGCTGTCATGGTAGGTCTATGTGAGACTGGAATTGAAGTGAGCGTGGTTTCCTTCTCCTCCTGATTGGTTACGCCAGTACTGAGTTGAGAGAGCTTAGCCTCCAGTTTGGCTATATGGATGCATCTCTCACATGTGTTGGAATTTGTTGGGAGGAGGAGAGGGTTGTCTGTGTACATGAGGCAGTTGTAACATTGCCTCAAGATTCCCAGATTCACCAGCTGGACCGGAGAGGAGATTGACAACTGACCTTTGGACATGCTAGAATAGTATTGGGAATTCCTTTATAATTGAAAAAAAAGGGCCAATGGGGAACAAGGTACGTTTGTGAGGGTGTAGTGCTTTTAATTTTTTAGTGCTGACTTATATAATTGCTTTAGTGAGCAAGTGCCAGGTAACTTAAATGCAATGTGTTACAGTTAACTTAAATGCAAAAATGACAAACAGTAACTTTCTTTTAAGTGAAACAAGGAAATAAGTACAGTAAGCAATGCAGATATCACTAGGGATCCACAGAAGCACTGAAAAGCCGCGTTTTAGGTGGTATTAGCGTTTCAGGGAAATAACAAGCAAACAAACAACAAGCATATAAACAAAGCTAGATTCAGCAGGCCTGGATCTAGTCTATGCTACAGCAAACAAGGTGTACCAATTTCAGTAAGAAACAGTTGAAATATGCAGGCACTATAAGCCTTCTGTTATAGCGATAGCATAATTTATGGACTGCACTTCACAGTAGTTCCAGACAACTTTCTGTAAGTACGAGAGCTTAAGTACTGTTTAAGCTTTTAATGGCTTTTCATCCAGAAAAAAAGGAGGTAATTGTCCCACTGTACTCATCCTTCATTAGACCCATTATAGAATACAACGCCCCATTTGGTATGTACCTCTCAAGACATCTGCAACAACTGGAAAGGCCGCAGAAATACCTCACTAAAAGAATCACAGGCCTAAAGCAGATGCCCTACACTGGCTGCCTTAAAAAACTCCAGCTATACTCTGTCGCATATCGTCTACTCAGAGGCGATCTCTGCTTAACATACAAGGCCATGTCAAACCCAGAGCTGTTGGACATGCTACACTTAAAGAAGTCCCAATCCCTCAGAGCCACACGCTCCAGGGATCTAAACCTTGTCATCACAATAAAGAAAACATGCTGGAGGGATAGGTTCCTGACCCAGAGACTCCCCAGACTCTGGAATAGATTGCCCATACATGTCAAGCAGAGTGCCTCTTTGGCCCTCTTCAAAAGGAACCTTGAAATTGGATGGGAGGAAAGGATCACGGGATCACGTCAGTCGCCCTGCTAGACAAGGATCCAGGGAAGTAAATAGTGTGGGAAGAAATAGCAGGGGAATTGTTCTGGCTAGCCTAGGGCCGATAGCCTAGTACCAACCTATGAACCTATAAGAGAATGGTCAGCTTGGATTTTGGAAAGAATGTGCACAGCTTTGTGTAGACACTGTAACTCCCAAATATGCAGTCTAACTAATCTCTAACTTTGTACAATTTGAGGATGCTGCAAATTTCACCAAGTAGGGACAAAGGCCATGCTAAATTATGAAAGCTCAGGCCATCCGTCTTAGGAAAGGACACAGATGCAGGGTACAACACAGAGTCAGGATTTAAATGTTCAACTCTCATCTCAGATGTGTAGGGAACAGCTGAAATCAACCTGTTTACAAGGCATAATTACTTATTTTATTTTCTTTCTACCCCAGTCCTTTAAACAGCAGCATATGACATATTTAAGTTTAGACACAGATAAGAATGAAAGCAGCAAATGACCTTAAAATAATTTATGTAGAAAATCAGTTGAAAGAATGAAACTTGTGGAGCATTTATACTACATATCATTGTCATAATGGTAGAGTGCAAACTGGTTTAAATTCAAAATCATACTAATAATGAATATATCTGTTCAACATTTCTTTTCGGAAAAACAGTGTGACATACTATGAAAAAAGCTGGATGGGCAGTTGATGAGAATTAGATAATTTTTTTTCATCAGTTTAAGAAAACCCTAACATAATTTACTACATTCTGAAATAATGATGCTGATTAGCTAAAATCATTAGAATTAGAAGCACAGACATCCAAGGCTTTCTGTTTCATTTCTTGACAGTCACATAATATAACACATTAGAACTAAAACACAAATACAAGTTCAGTATGCAGTACAAGAAAACTCAACAAACTTCTTTTCCCTAATAACCCAAATTGCAGCTACACTGCTACATATATAATGCACTGTATAGAAAGACCAGTATATAAAATATATTTTGTGTATGTTATGTGTTAATGCCTGGTTATGATGGTCGCCAATCCCGAGCAACACATTAAATATTTATATGTGCATCTGCAATAATGGAAATAATAAAAATAACTAATAGTGCCAGTGAAGTCTTATGTCTGTTTGGTGCACTTGTTATAAAGGCTTGCAAGTTTATATAAGTATACCCAGTTTAAAATCACATTTCCATTCTATAATCATATACAAGATGAGTGTGTTTGTCAAATGAAAACTATTGTGGCTGTGGAATTGTATTATTTACAGCAGCGGATAATATTACACTATTTAATTTTAACATATTTAAACTTCAAACAATCTCTTATAGCTTTTTTGTATAAGAAACAGCAAAAATATCAGAACAACGGCATCACAAATGGACTTTAAAAACACTAAACATTTACTTTTAAAGTCCTATTGTGATTGCATTTTCTGATATTGTTTCTTGAATTTCATTACATTGTTAGCATGTGTTTGAAGTTAATCTGTACTTTGTTTATTCATTCATTCATTTATTACTTTATTTATTTATTAGCAGGATAAGTAAACTGGTTCAAAGATCATTTTTTAACCATGACATGAGCTAAATAAACAAGGATAGTGAATATAAAACAAAATGATCTAAATGCACTTGATTAGGAGTAATAAGCAATTATATAGCAAAACAATTATAGTCATGGTAAATATGAGATAAAATGCATAGCTAAAGCTATGTCAATCGGGGCTCCCTATTACACTGTCGCAGATGCAGGGTGTCAAATGCATCTTTGTTGAACTCAAAAGCGCGAAAAGACATAATAGTGAAGCGGCTTTTCAGCTAATTCTTTCCTTGGGAAATAATTCATTTGGCCGCTTTTGCTACTCTGCCTTTTTGGCACTGTAGTGCGATCTTGGAGTTGGTATATATAAGTAGGGGGGTGTGGGGGGCACAGCTTTTTTTTTTTTTTTTCAGAACAGCGATTTTTTTCTAAGGGAAAAAGTTTTTCCAAAGTTTTTAATAATCAAACAGATATTTTGCAGTATATAGGTAGTACTCCTTCCATAGTTTTCAGTAAAGGTAAAAATTTAAAGAATTACTTTGAAAGGGAAACATTATTCAAAAATTCTAGGATGAGAAAATGTGTTTTTTGTAGGTGTTGCAGATTTATTATTGATGGGCCTTACGTTACAATAAAGGGGTACAACAGAACCCTAAGATGCCCAGGACATGTAAACTGTAACACAAAATTGGTTGTATATTTAGCTACGTGTTTGTCATGTTCTGCATTCTATATAGGTAAAACTAAAAGGAAACTTAGGGATAGAATAGCAGAACATAACAGGGATATTAAAAATAAGAAAACTACCAACTCTTTGTATACACATAGTAAAAAATGCAAAGAATTCAAGAGGTTTTTGTTTTTTGTTATTGATAGGGTACCAGACAATAATAGTAGTGAAGGGGATGTAAATACACTACTTGAGGCAAAAGAATGCTTGTGGCAGCTGAGGTTGAATTCCTGTATTAAACCAGGAATAAATGAGCATATATCGATTGTTAGTTATTTAAAAATGAAATCAAATGATATATAGAAATTAATTTTTATTTTAATTAGATATCACATTATATATATATATATATATATATATATATATATATATATATATATATATATATATTTATTATTTTATATTAAATTAATTAACTGTTTTTTATTGTGCTTTTTTAGTGTGTTTCTTATTGTGTTTATTATATAAGGGTCAAATGGTGTGGGAATTTACGAAAAAGGAAAGGAACATTCTTATATACTGTTTGTGTTTAGAATTCAGTATTTATTGTAACAACATCAAGTTTAGTAGTAATGTTAATTTATAAATTGGGAACTGACTAATTGATTTGTTAATTGTGAAAGCATTGTGATAGGTTATTGTTTTCTTATAAAAAGTAGCTGCTCTGATTTTATGTAACTCTGATGAAACCCACGGTGTAGGTGGGTGAAAGCGCTCAGTTCTTTTATGTAAATAAATGTGTTTTGGTCTGTTTTTATCTGAAGCGTTTTACTTTTTCTTTTTACCTAAACAGGCATGTCCAAGAGTCAGCTTCCGGTGATTTCTCCTGTCCACCTGGTGAATCTGGGCATACTGGAGCAATGCGGCAACTGCCTCATGTACACAGACAATCCTCTCCTCCTATCACTCAACACTACAACCTGTGAGAGATGCACTTACATAGCCAAACTGGAAGCAAAGCTCTCTCCGGTCAAGATTGTGCTAGACAGTCAAGAGGAGAAGGTTAACACCTATATTACACCTCAAGCAACTTATAGCCCTTCAAAACCCACACCATCAACACCCACACATAGCAACACTAAACCCACATATGCGGAGGCCCTTAACATTAACCTGCCCAAGCAACAAGGACCTCCGAAGCCGAAATGCAAACAAACACCAGTCACAACCAAAGTGACACATAATTCACAACAACAGTGTGCCACCCAACAACAGCCCCTAAAGCAAGACAATGTACCCAACACTTTAGTCATAGGTAACTCTATAGTCAGGCACACTGATGTCCCACTCACCAGGCTGAACAAGGAGAAAATTACAGTCAGCTGCCTGTCGGGTGCCTGGATCCGCCACATAATGCATGCACTCAGGTCACTCCACATCAAGTATAAATACGACTCTGTCATTGTCCATGCTGTAGTGAATGACTTGAGACGTACCTCCCTGGACTACATGAAAAGAGACATAGAAGAGCTCTTGGATCATGTGACCCAGGCAGGTATGACCCTAGCCCTGAGTAGCATCCTGCCTTCACCCAGAATGATACTACAGTATAAGCACAAAATGACTGACTTCAGCAACTGGCTAAGCTTCTGGTGTCATTCAAAGGGGATCCAGTATTTGTCTGCCTGGGAAGACATGATCGACAAACCACGATGCTTTGCCAGAGATGGTCTGCACCTGTCACCCCCGGGATTCAAGTTACTGGCTAAAGCTCTTGCCATCCCTATAGTGCCTTTTTTAGGCAAGATTCAAAGGATAAAACCACCACCGTAACAGATACAAGCATGCAAAATCTGAAGATAATGCTACTCAATGCTAGACGTCTAAACCTCAAAATGCACTCTCTCGAGGCACTCCTAAAAATGGAGAACATCAATAACTGTGCAGTAACTGAGACCTAGTTCAAGGCTCCAGTGAGCACCCCTGCAATACCAGGCTACAATTCTTACCACACTTTTCAGCCACAAAACCAAGACCAAAACACTAAACGTGGAGGAGTGTCCATATTCACCAAGGATATTGACACCTCCAGGCTAGTTGCCCAACACAATGCATCTGAAACTCTCCAGGTGCAATTAACACTATGTAAGACTGCAATCCAAATTGTAGCTTGCTACAGATCCCCCACCATGCCCCAAGATTCTCACTACACCTTTCTAAACATATTGGAACATATTAAGATACAACTAAACACCCATTTAATACTGGGTGATTTCAACTACCCTGCCATTAATTGGGAAAACCACTCGGGTACCAACTCCTTTTCCCAACAGTTCTTGGAATTCATAAATTACAATGCCCTGGATCAACTAATCCATTGTCCCACCAGGGGATCCAATATCCTAGACCTGGTCATTACCAACATGGGAGATAGATGCTCCACACCAGTGGTCACCCCCTCATTGGTCAGGTCTGACCATAAGCAAATCACCTTTAACATCCACATCCCACCCCTCACCCCCAAGTATGGAAACCTCCTTAAAAAACTTCTCCAAAGCCAACTTCATGCTACTGAAGTCAGAAGTGACAAACTTCACAACACCCACGCAGACGGGATCTGGAAGTTCAACTGCAGAATCCTACACTAAGGCACTGTACGAGCACATCCACTCGTGCATGAATCGTGCCATCCCAAATTGAACCAAGATGCTCTTCTCCAAAAAAAGGAAGCCAATCTGGTGGTCCTCTGCTATAAACAAACTATACAACAGAAGGAAGAAACTGTTGCAGAAAAGAGGAAAATCCCAGGATGCAAAAAACTCCCTCACCAGCCTCAGTAAGAAGCTGAGATCCCTCATAAAATCCTCAAAAGCTAGTTATGAAAATAAAATTGCCAAAGATTCCAAAGACAACCACAAGGCATTCTATAGTAATGTCAAGAATCTAAATGGCAATGCTCAGATCTGCTCTGAGCTACAACAGAATGGCATTAAATATACTGATCCCAAGGATATTGCCAATATCCTGGCAGATCGATTTAGTGCCAACTTCACCCCCCTCTCACACCCTAAAGGGCCCATCTCAATACCAAAAGATTGCCAAATTTCGATAATCATGGCCACACAGGTAGAAATCGCACTCTCCAAAGCTAAGAATACAGCATCCATGGGACCAGATGACATCCCAGGCTGTGTACTACATGAACTACAAAATGAACTGGCACCTCACCTAAGTGTCATGTTTAATCATAGCCTCACCTCAGGCTTCATGCCCACTGAGTGGCGCACAGCTACAGTTATCCCACTCCACAAGGGAGGATCCACCTTGGATCCAGGAAAATACCATCCCATCAGTCTGATAAGCCTGATCTGCAAGGGCATGGAATGTGTTATTATGGGACTTATAAACAAAGACATTGGCAACCTTCAAACAATGGACCCCACCCAGTTTGGGTTTGTGAAGGGCCGATCCTGTCTCCTGAATCTGATTGACTTCTTTGAATCAATCTCCAGAGCTGTGGATGAGGGTCAGGCGGTCCACACAGCCTATCTGGACCTCGCAAGGCCTTCGACACCATCCCCCACTCTGGAATCATAGATAAACTTACTAAGCTGGGCATAAATCCCTACATCACTCGATGGCTTGCCAACTGGCTTACTGACAGAACCCAGACTGTAAAAGTAGCTGACTCCAAATCCAGCTCCAGACAACTGATAAGTGGAGTACCTCAGGGTTCAGTCCTGGGACCACTCTTGTTTGGCATCTACTTCTCTGAAGTACAGGCCAACACTAAGGGACTCTGGCTAACAAAGTTTGTAGATGACTGTAAACTGGGAGCCATTATTGAATCCCCAAATGATGTGGATATTCTACAAAAGGGCCTTACAGAAACAGATGCCTGGTGCAAGAGCCATGGGCTCAAGCTTAATACCAAGAAATGTATAGTTATACCCTTTGGAAAAAAAACATGTACCCATGAATTACCACATAGGTGGCAGGACACTAAACATCAAAAGTGTGATGAGAGACTTAGGGACACAGGTGGACTGTGGTCTCACTTTCGATAACCACATCGCCACAACAGTCAGGAAATCCTTCTATGTGGCACACCTCATCACTAAGGGCTTTTCATCCAGAAAAAAGGAGGTCATTGTCCCACTGTACTCATCCCTCATTAGACCCATTATAGAGTATAATGCCCCGTTTGGTATGTACTTCACAAGACATCTGCAACAGCTGGAAAGGCCACAAAAATACCTCACTAAAAGAATCACAGGCCTAAAGCAGATGCCATATGCTGACCGTTTAAAAAAACTCCAGCTATACTCTGTGGCATATCGTCTACTCAGAGGCGATCTCTGCTTAACATACAAAGCCATGTCAAACCCTGAGCTGTTGGACAAGCTCCACTTAAAGAAATCCCAAACCCTCAGAGCCACATGCACCAGGGATCTAAACCTTGTCATCACAATGAACAAAACATGCTGGAGGGATAGGTTCCTGACCCAGAGACTCCCCATACTCTGGAATAGACTGCCCATACATGTCAAGAGAGAGCGTCATTGGCCCTCTTCAAAAGGAACCTTGATGATTGGATGGGAGATAGGAAATTCACCCCGGGGTTCATGTCACTCACCCTGCTAGATAGGGGTCCAGAGAAGTAAATATTGTGGAAGAAATATCCAAGGAATTGTTATTTCTAGGCTTGCATAGGCCCTAGGGCCGATAGCCTAGTACCAGCCTATGAGCCTATGAACCTATGTGTCTTTCACTCTTCTGAGTGTGTGATATCATAATATAGACCCTCAATTGGCACTCTGGGCAATTATAATTTGACACCACCTTTCAACCTCTAAAGTTGTGGACCAAAAAAAAAGACTGATGAGCACTTAAGCCAAGCAACTGCACCACTAACTGGCTAGTGACTTATCAATGCCTCTTCTGCATCGAGGGGTCATATTCCCTTCACTTCACCCTTGCTATAGGTTTGGAAAAATGTAGTTTAGAATAATGTACAGCAATAGTTGTTGTCATCACACCACTTTTCCCCATTTTTACATGGGGTTGGGGTGTCATATCAACATTAGTCAATGTGAACAAATGACCCATAGCCTATGTTTAAACTACCAGCTGGGTAGTCCTGACCCATATGAGGATAATACTGAGGAAGAATAGAGCACTCGGCTATTTACTAAAAGTGCAAAAAAAATTACAAAACATGGGTAAAAAGTATTTGAACATATAGGTGCAGGCTGTTTAGTAAAAATGTAAAAACAAAAACAATTATAGGAAAACATGAATAAAAGTTAATTGATCCTAGAAGTAGATAGAAGAATTACTATGTCTAGAGACCTGAGTAGTAAAAGCATAGTAATGAGTTGAAATAAGAGTCTGTGGTGTAAAAAAAAGAGTGACTGGAAAACATACAGGAGAAAAGAAGATTGTCTAAAATATGAAAGCTGCTCCACTTGAGATGTACCAGGACAGGATGAAAGATACAGTTGTTCTCAAACCTGGATTAGAAGGAATATATGGAGTGTGAATTAGTTTAATCAGTACTAGGGCAATACATGAATATGGAGAGAAACAGGATGCATAGGTGGAGTATAGATGACCTAACTTTGTATAAAATATATAGTGTGTTTTATAGTTTTATATATCTATATCTATCTATCTATCTATCTATCTATCTATCTATCTATCTATCTATCTATCTATCTATCTATCTATCTATGTGTGTTTGTGTGTATATATATATATATATATATATATATATATATATATATATATATATATATATACATATATATATATATATATATATATATATATATATACAGTGGATATAAAAAGTACACACCCCTGTTAAAATGCCAGGTTTTGGTGATATAAAAAATGAGAACAAAATAAATCATTTCAAAACTTTTCCCGCCCATAACCGGTACAATTCAATTGAAAAGCAAACAAATCTGTTAGGGGGAAAAAATACAAAAAATAAAAAAATGTACAATAAGCTGGTTGCATAAGTGTGCACGCCCTTAAACTAATACTTTGTTGAAGCACCTTTTGATTTAATTACAGCATTCAGTCTTCTTGGGTAGGAGTCTATCAGCATGGCACATCTTGACTTAGCAATATTTGCCAACTCTTCCTTGCAAAAGCGCTCCAAATCTGTCAGATTGCGAGGGCATCTCTTATGCACAGCCCTCTTCAGGTCACCCCACAGATTTTCTATTGGATTTATGTCAGGAACATGGATGGGCCATTCCAAAACTTTAATTTTCTTCTGGTGAAGCTATTCTTTTGTTGATTTGGATGCATGGTTGGGGTCATTGTCATGCTGAAAGGTGAAATTCCTTTTCATCTTCAGCTTTCTAACAGACATCTGAAGGTTTTGGGCCAGAAGTGATTGGTATTTGGAACTGTTCATAATTCCCTCCACCTTGACTAAAGCACCAGTTTCAGCTGAAGAAAAGCAATCCCAAAGCATGATACTGCCACCACCATGCTTCACCGTGGGGATGGTGTTCTTTTAGTGATGGAATTGTGGCCAAAAAGTTCAACCTTGGTCTCATCAGACTATAGCACATTTTCCCACATGCTTTTGGGAGACTTGATGTATTGTTTTGCAAATTTTAGCCAGACCTGGATGTTTTTCTGTGTAAGAAAAGGCTAGGGTCTTGCAACCCTACCCCATAGCCCAGACATATGGAGAATATGGGAGATTGTTGTTACATGTAGTACACAACCAGTACTTGCCAGAAATTCCTGCAGCTCCTTCAGTGTTGCTGTAGGTCTCTTGGAAGCCTCCCTGACCAGTTTTTGTCTTGTCTTTTCATCAATTTTGGAGGGATTTCCAGTTCTTTGCAACGTCACTGTTGTCCCATATTTTCTCCACTTTTTGATGACTGCCTTCACTGTGTTCCATGGTATATCCAATGCTGTGGAAATTTTTTTGTACCCTTCTCCTGACTGATAGCTATCAACAATGAGATCCCTTTGATGTTTTTTAAGCAGGCAACTGAGTAAATGTCAGGAAAATCCTACTAGGACAGCTGAACTTTACTTGGGGTTCATCAGAGTCTCTTTAACTGATGGCAGGTGTGTACCCAAGAAGACTGAGTACTGTAATTAAATCAAAAGGTGCTTCAACAAAGTATTAGTTTAAGGGTGTGCAGACTTATGCAACCATCTTATTGTTATTTTTTATTTTTATATTATTCCCCCTAACAGATTTGTTTGTTTTTCAAATGAATTGTACAGGTTATAGGTCACATTAAAGGTGGAAAAAGTTTTGAAATGATTTATTGTGGTCTCATTTTATTATATCACAAAAACCTGGCATTTTAACAGAGGTGTGTACACTTTTTATATCCACTGTATATACATTAGATTACAGCTGGAGATCTGAACAGATTGACTCATGCCTTGGAAACATCAGGTAGAAATGATTTTAGAATATCATGAGTCCTTAAAGCATTTGCATTTACTTTATTTTACTGAATGAAATTTAACATTTTCTTTAAATGAACAAAGTAGTCATCACTTTGTCTAATTTCTTTAGATTACCATTCCGACATGTAGGTGTTAATCTTTGTAAAGGCTTTTTCATAAATAGCCAGTCTGAGTGGGAGTTTTGGTAGTGTCACAACATCAGAGGGAATGTTTGATGACATTCCGACAGTCTATTTTTAAAGAAGTGGTTTGGGTAGCAGTAGTTTAAAGGTGAGAGTATTTAAAATAAATTTGTTCCTAGCTGACAATTGGTGCAAACTGTACTTGAGCAGTTTGGTAGAGTAGGGTTGCCACCTGTTAGGAAATCAGGGTCTATGTCATGAAATCCGGAAATCAGGGTCTGTAGAAGGAAATCCAGTTATGGTGAATACTTCAAAGATATTTTGAATCATATTGAGAGACAATACATTTCTGTGTCTTAAAATGTTAACTGTTTCCCTTAGATTTCCTATCTGCATTCAAGTTTGATTCTTGGCTGGGGTGCCTTCTATGTGGAGTTCGCATGTCCTCACTGTATTTACATGAGCTTCTTCTCCAACTTCCTCTCACGTTCTAAAGACATGCAATAAGTAGAGTGGGCACTCTAAACCGGTAGGTGTGAAATTGTGCATGTGTTTATGTGTGTGTAGCATGGAAGAACAACCACAACAGGGCTAGCCACCTGGCAGTGTGAACAATGGCGTTTGATGATTGTCACTGCTGATGTGACATTCCAGTGCCATGTGCAAAATATGTGAAACATGGGATGTAGACAGATGGGACTCAAATGCCGTGTTAAAACAGTAATTGCTATGGTTTATGATTGTGTACATATGTATGTGTGTACAGGGGCAGGGGTTGAAGTAGATATAAGCCTATACAAGAGTAGCAAGTTGCCCATCATTTCATCCCCTTTATATCACTGCCAGATATCAGTACTGTACATAATAAATGACTAATTTTGGTGGCCTGGGCAAGATGTGTGGAAAAGAAACATGTCGGTGTAAAATCTTCATAATTTCTAGTTTAAAAGGCAGGCTTTCACTCTCTTTTTCAGACTGATCTTGAGGAATTTATGATGAGGAAAACATTGCACTTGATCGGCAAATTAACAGACTTTATGAGCTAGGCCCTGTATTAACTAACCAGTATGCCATAAGAAAAACTTAGCTTTCTACTGATTTGGCTATGTTATATACAACTGTAATGCTTCCCTTAATTTCTCATAGTTTGTGCTGTTTGGTGTAAAAAGGATTCTGACCAGTTTCCTAAGCAAAGTTAAAATTTCACCTCAAATACTCAAAACTTTGATTAGCTGACTGCAAATGGACATTTGTTGGAAAGGAGTGTTTTATGAGGGTTAAGCCATCTGCACACCTTCTTTTGGGGGACTACATAGTCCATCTCCCCTACAACTTATTATAATCACATAAAAGACCATCATTACTTGCAGAACATATAAATACTTGTGTTTTGCAGAAAAAAAATTGTCTTCCTACTTTCTTCAGCAAATTCACAAAAATGAACATTATTTTTTTCTGGTGGACCTGCCAGTCACTTAACTTATCTCTGCAAATGTGCCATTTTGTTTCCCCACTGTGTGAGAACTGATCATAGTGTGGTCAACATTCAGCCAGCTATCAGTGATTTTTGTGATGTGCACCTACTACTTACAACTCTTGCCCTTAAAGTCTGAAGGGACTGGCATGCAATTGACCTTAGCAAGAGTATATCTCCAACTTCTACAAGTGGTGTAACTGCTCAGTAGGTCCTGCCCACATTATAAGCAAGCACCTCCATGCAATATTTTAAGCCCACTGGGGATTCTAGCATGTAATGTGCACATTTGGGGCTTGCACCTCCCTAAGAAAGCTGAGTAGGCATTACTTCATCAGTCTTATCCCTCCCATTACACACTGCTCCAGCACCAATGATGCTAACTGAACTGGCCATGTGTGGGTCATAGTCAGGGCTTTATCCCATTACTTAAAAGCACCATTTTTGAAACATAGTGGTTAAATCTTTTCAATTAAACTATTGTGTCTCATCAGAAGAAATGACTCCCACTCCATCTGATGCACTGTTGGTCTAAAAAGATAGCCCAGAGTGATTCCTCAAAAGATATGAGTGACAGTATTTGGGCATAAGGTCCTTGCTGCAAAGCAGCATATGTCGCAAATAGTGAGTCACAATTACGACTGAATGCAAATGAAATGCACACAACAATTTCTGCACATGTATTAACATGAGGTAGGTCAGTTGGAGACAAAAATATATCAGTTACCTTTATGTGTGTAGAGAGGTCAGTAGTCTAGCAAGTCTGGGAAGAAGTGGGCAGCTACCACAGGCACAAAGTGTTAGAGGGCACAGTCCTGAAGTGCAGTCCTTGCATTCTTCTTTCTGTACTGGCATTTCTGAATGCCGGTACAGAAAGTCACTTCAGCACATTAGCGCTTTGTGGTAGTAAGCTTTAGTTATAGCAAGCCATTTGATACAGTTTGAAATGTAGCATTTTTTGGCCCTTCTGCTGAAGAGCCAATGCAGGGAGGGTTGTGTATCTGCCTATCTATTGGAGTTGAGCAGATTTTTTTTTTTTTGCTCGTCAAATGAAGAGCTGGGGAGGCAGGACAACACTTTGGAGTACAGTCCTAGGTAATATAAATGACATCTATGCCTCTGGGAGAGGCTTAGCTAGGGTGAGGCAAATGGGACACCTCCAGGTACAAAGTGTTAGGAGTGATTGACAAATGTTGATCAGTCTTCAGTGCATTACTTGCATATTGCATTTGCAGTCAGAAATGAAGCACTTTAGCACCCTCTCTGTAGAATAAACTGTAGCAGCTGCTTGCAGTTTGCTACACTTCAAAAGGAAAAAAGAGCTTTTTTGTGCTTCTCAAATCTGGGGAGAGGAGCAGAGATGCTTTTTTTTTTTAATTTGAGGGGGTGCCAATACAGAGCAGGTCAGAAGGAGTTGCATTGTGTCTTTGTAGACTTGGAGAAAGCATATGACAGGGTGCCTAGAGAAGAGTTGTGGTATTGTATGAGGAAGTCGGGAGTGGCAGAGAAGTATGTAAGAGTGGTACAGGATATGTACGAGGGTAGTGTGACAATGGTGAGGACTGCAGTGGGAGTGACGGAGCCGTTTAAGGTGGAGGTGGGATTACATCAAGGATCAGCTCTGAGTCCTTTCTTATTTGCAGTGGTGATGGACAGGTTGACAGATGAGATCAGACAGGAGGCCCCATGGACTATGATGTTTGCAGATGACATTGTGATCTGTAGTGAGAGTAGGAATCAGGATGAGGAGACTCTGGAGAGGTGGAGATATGCTCTAGAGAGCAGAGGAATGAGGGACAGCAGGGCTAAGACAGAATATATGTGTGTAAATGAGAGGGAGGGTAGAGGAATGGTGAGGATGCAGGGAGTAGAGTTGGTAAAGGTGGACGAGTTTAAGTACTTGGGATCATCAGTTCAGAGTAATGGTGAATGTGGAAGAGAGGTGAAGAAGAGAGTACAGGCAGGGTGGAATGGGTGGAGAAGAGTGTCAGGAGTGATTTGTGACAGACTGGTACCAGTAAGAGTGAAAGGGAAGGTCTACAAGAAGGTACTGAGACCAGCTATGTTATATGGGTTGGAGACAGTGGCATTGACAAAAAGGCAGGAGTCAGAGCTGGATGTGGCAGAGTTAAAGATGTTAAGATTTGCACTCAGTGTGACTAGGATGGATAGGATTAGGAATCAGTATATTAGAGGGTCAGCTCATGTTGGACAGTTTGGAGACAAAGCAAGAGAGACGAGATTGCGTTGGTTTGGACATGTGCTGAGGAGGGATGATGGGTATATGGGTAGCATGTCGAGGGATCAGTTGCTAGTGTCCTCTCCTGCTCAGCTGGTGAACCTGGGAATACTGAGGCAATGTTACAATTGCCTCATGTACACAGACAACCCTCTCCTCCTCCCACAAAACACAAATACATGCGAGAGATGCAACTATACGGCCAAACTGGAGGCTGAGCTCTCAACACAGGACTGGCAAGACCAGTCAGGAGGAGAAGGTTACCACACACACTATAGACCCAGTCTCACATAGCACCATTACAACCTCAAATTATACACATAAACACACAAAGACATACTCGGAGGCTCTGATCAAAAATCTACCAAAACAGCAGAGGCCACCAAAGCAGACACCCAAACAACCACCACCTCAGAACACAACACCTGCAACACATAGACCTCACAGTCAGAGTGTCAAACAGTCACAGCCCTTAAGGCCAAACACAATGCCAGACACACTAGTCATTGGTGACTCCATAGTCAGACACACTGACGTCCCGCTCACCAGACTGAGTAAGGAGAAGGTCACAGTAAGCTGCCTGTCGGGCGCTAGAATCCGCCACATAATGCAAGCACTCAGGTCTCTCAACAGCAAGTACAAATATGACTCAGTCATTGTCCACGCTGGTGTAAACGACCTGAGACGTACCTCTTGGACTACATGAAAAGAGACATTGTGGAGCTCTCTGATTATGTAGCCCAGGCAGGTATGACCCTGACCTTGAGCAGTATCCTACCTTCACCAAGAGTGATGCCACAATACAGAGATAAGATGATCAGCTTTAACAATTGGCTTAAACACTGGTGTCATTCAAAGGGGATCCAGTATCTGTCTGCCTGGGATGACATGCTGGACAAGCCACGCTGCTTTGCAAGGGACGGCTTGCACCTGTCACCCCTGGGATTCCGGATATTGGCAAAGGCTCTTGCCACCCCCATAGTGCCTTTTTTAGGCAAGGCTCAAATTCTAAACCTACCTCCCTAGAACACAAAAAAGGAAAAAAAACTAAGGGTAATGCTGCTCAATGCCAGAAGTCTAAATCTCAAAATGCACGCACTCGAGGCCCTTCTCAGTATGGAGAACATCGATGTCTGTGCTGTGATAGAAAGCTGGTTCAAGGCTCCTGAGAGCACCCCAGCGCTATCAGGTTTTACCTCATATCATGCGTTCCGGCCCCAAAATCCGGACAATACCAAGAAAGGGGGGGGGGTATCCATATTCATCAAGGACACCCACACCTCAAGACTGGTGGCAACGCACGATGCATCGGAGACCATCCAGGTGCAATTAACCATAGGCAAGACTGCTCTGCAAACTGGTGCATGTTACAGGCCACCCTCACAAACTCAGGAACCTCACATGGCCTTCCTGAAAACACTAGAGGGGATAAATGTATCACCAAACACCATCATACTAGGTGACTTCAATTACCCTAATATAGACTGGGAACACTACTCAAGCCCAAACACCCTAGCCCAAAAGTTCCTGGAATTCATAAACTCAAATGCCATGGAACAACTAGTCACCATCCCCACAAAAGGAGATAACATACTTGATCTCATCATCACGAACATGGGAGCACAATGTTCAACACCGGAAGTATACCCCTCACTGGTGAGATCAGATCACAAACTAATCTCGCTGGAGGTCCTCATCCCACCCCCACCTGAAATAAAAAAGACCACAATAAATAACTTCTCAAAAGCCGACTTCACACTTCTAAAGACTAGTGTGGTCTCCTTTAAGGCCCCCGAGTGGAAAACAGTACTCAAGCCGCTGAATCACTTACAAACACCTTCTACCAGCACCTGCAGGACCGCATGGATAAGGCAATCCCAAACAAAACAAAGACTCTTAGTACCAAAGGCAAGCGTCCAGTCTGGTGGACCCCAGCCATAAACAAACTCTACAATAAAAGGAGGAAGCTACTACAAGATAGAGCAAAATCCTTAAAAGGTAAGACACCCTTGATCACTATAAGTAAAAAGCTAAGAGCTCTCATAAAATCATCCAAAGCAAATTCGAGAGAAAAATAGCTAAAGACTCAAAAGACAATCACAAGGCCTTCTTTAGCTATGTTAGAAACCTAGGAGGAAACTCCCAGATTTGCTCAGAACTAGTTCAAAATGATGTGAAGATTACTGATCCTACAGACATTGCCAACATACTGGCTGACAGGTTCAGTGCAAACTTCTCCCCAAAAGGAGAGATATCTATACCAAACGATTGCAGCCCCCAAACATCTCCAGCGCCCAAGTGAGAACTGCTCTCCAAAGCAAAAAACACAGCACCCATGGGACCTGATGGTGTCCCCGGCTGTATGCTCCACGAACTCAATGAGGAATTAAACCCACAGCTAGGACAGCTGTTTAATCAAAGTCTTACCACTGGATCACTCCAGGAGTGGCGCACTGCAACTGTGGTCCCACTTCACAAAGGCGGTGCCTCCACCGACCCTGAAATTACCGCCCATTAGCTTGACAAGCCTTATCTGCAAAGCCATGGAGAGGATCATAATGGACCTCATAAATAAAGACATAGGGAATTTGCAGACTTTGGATCCAACCCAGTTTGGCTTTGTCAAAGGCAGATCATGCCTTTTAAACTTGGTTGACTTCTTGAAACAGTCACCAAAGCCATTGACGAGGAAAGGCAGTCCATACAGCCTACCTCGATCTGGCTAAGGCCTTGATACAATACCCCACTCGGGTATCATTGAAAAACTCATCAGCTTAAATGTTAACCCATACATCACAAGATGGGTTGCAAACTGGCTGAGTGACAGAACCCACAGGGTCAGAGTTGCTGGCGCCATGTCAGACTCAAAGCCTGTCACAAGTGGTGTCCCACAGGGCTCAGTCCTGGGCCCACTCTTGTTTGGCATCTACTTTTCCGAAGTACAAGCAAACACAGGAGGGTTATGGCTGACAAAGTTTGCAGATGACTGCAAACTAGGCGCCATAGTAGAAAACACATCTGACACAGATATCCTTCAGAAGGGTCTCACAGAAATGGATAACTGGTGCCAGAGCCACGGCCTGAAGTTAAATGCCAAAAATGCATAGTCATACCCTTTGGGAAAAACAAGGTTACCCCTAGCTACCAAATAGGTGGCAATCCACTGAGCACAGAAGAAGTTATCAGGGACCTGGGGACCCAGGTTGATAGTAGTCTGTCATTCGACACCCATGTAGCTAAAGTAGTTAGGAAGACCTTCTACATTGCCCACCTTATCATGAAGGGATTCTCATCTAGATCAAGGGAGGTCATAGTCTCCCTTTACTCATCACTCATCAGACCAATGATTGAGTACAATGCCCCATTCGGGATGTATCTGACCCGACACTTGCAGCAGCTGGAGAGGCCACAAAAGTTCCTCACCAAAAGGATAAAGGGTCTCAAAAATCTGTCCTATGCTGCCCGACTGAAAGAACTCCAGCTCTATTCAGTCGCTTACCGCTTGCTCAGAGGTGACCTTTGCCTAACATACAAGGCCATGTCAAACCCAGATTTGATGAATATGCTTCACCTCAAAAAATCTAGATCCATCAGAGCCACAAGGGCGGGAGACCTAAACCTCGACACGGCTATTAATAGGACATGCTGGAGGAATAGATTCATCACCCAAAGACTCCCTATGCTGTGGAACAAAATCCCGGTACATGTGAGGCAGAGCACCTCGCTGGCCTTGTTCAAGAGAAATCTTGACCAATGGATGGGAGATCGCAGATATACCCCAGGGATTACCTCAGTGTCACTGCTCGACAGAGGCACAGCAAAATAATGGGTATAGTTCCCCATACTAAAGGGGTGGCGTAAGCCACAAAACGATGGGCTAGGCTTGTAAATGCCCTCGGGCAGATAGCCTAGTATGAACCTATGAACCTATGAACCTATATTGGGAAAAAGATGCTAAGGATGGAGCTGTCAGGTAAGAGGAATAGAGGAAGGCCTAAGATAAGGTTTATGGATGTGGTGAGAGTGGACATGCAGGCGGTTGGTGTGACAGAGCAAGATGCAGAGGATAGGAAGAAATGGAAAGAGATGATCCACTGTGGCGACCTCTAACAGGAAAAGCCGAAAGAGAATGAAGAATTTGAGGGGGTGCCTGATTGGGGGAGTGTGCCAGGTGCCAGAATATGCAGGTGCATCAGATTTTGTGAGTGTGTGTGTGTGTGTGTGTGTGTGTGTGTGTGTGTGTGTGTGTGTGTGTGTGTGTGTGTCTCTGGCTACATATATGCAGGATTACAGTAACTTTTCGTGAACAGATTACAATTGATACACGTGATGTTGATCAGAGTCCACTTAAACTCGACTCAGCAAACCTCATAAATAGGCCTCTACTGGGAGACAGGGACATAACACCTTGCTCTTGTGGTGAACCACGTTTTGATGGACAGTAATGGACACACTGAAAGTCAGTCAATTCTTTAGGAAAAAAAAACAGACTGCTACCATATATAATTTATTTGCTTAATTTGTTAACCAGATAAGCCTACTGGACACAAGTTCTCCTTTCCAGGACAAACTTGTAGCACTGTTTGGTTCATAGGTAGGTACTAGGCTATCTGCCCAAGGTAATTTATAAGCCTAGCCAGAGTGTGTCGGCTTTCGCCGCCCCATTGATTAATTAACTGATCCTCTGTCAAGCAGAGCCAATGAAGTGATCCCAGGGGTGTATTTTCTGTTACCCATCCACTTGTCAAGGTTTCTCTTGAAGAGTGTTAATGAGGGGCTCTGCCTGATGTAATTTGGAATTTTGTTCCAAAGCATGTGGAGTCTCTGTGACAGAAATCTATCCCTCCAGCATGTTCTACTTATTGTTGTGGCGAGGTTTTGCTCACTAGAGCGCGTGGCCCACAGTGACTTGAATTTCTTTCGGTGGAGCATGTCCATCAATTCTGAGTTGGACATGACTTTGTAAGTCAGGCAGAGATCACCTCTGAGTAAGCGATATGCCACTGTGTACAGCCGAAGTTTTTTCAGTCGGGCTGCATAGGACATATGTTTGAGGCCAGTAATCCTCTTGGTGAGGTACTTTTGTGGTCTTTTCAGCTGTTGGAAGTGTCTTGTGAGGTACATCCCAAATGGGGCATTGTACTCTATGATGGGTCTAATGAGTGACGAGTAGAGGGGCACTATAACCTCCTTATTTCTAAATATGAACCCTTTAGTAATTAGATGGGCCATAGAAGGATTTTCTAACTACTTTGGCAATATGATTGTCAAAGGAGAGATTACTATCTACCTGGGTCCCCAGATCTCTTATTACCTCTTCTGTATAAAGGGGGCTGCCTCCTGTGTGGTAATTCATGGGTGTTTTGTTTTTCCCAAATGGGAAGAAGTACATGCCGAACAGTAGGGGTCCCAGGACCGAGTCTTGAGGGACATCACTTGTGACTGGTTTACAGTTGGACCTGGAGCCCGTTATTCTTACCATGTGAGTTCTTTCTGTAAGCCAGTTGGCAACCCATCTCATGACGTAGGAGCTTATGTTCAGGCTGGTGTGTTTTTCTGTAATACCCGAGTGGGGAATGGTGTCGAAAGCCTTGGCGAGGTCAAGATAGGCTGTGTGAACCACCTTTCCTTCATCTATGGCCTTGGTGACTGTCTCGAAGAAGTCAACCAGGTTTAGTTGGCATGATCTGCCCTTAACAAAGCCGAACTGGGTCAGGTCAAGTGTTTGGAGGTTCCCAATGTCTTTGTTAATGAGTTCCATGATGATGCACTCCATAGCATTGCAGACCAGGCTAGTCAGGCTTATGGGGTGATAGTTACTAGGGTCAAGTTGTGGCCCCTCCTTTGTGGAGAGGAATAACCGTTGCTGTGCACCATTCTATGGGCACATAACCTGTGGAGAGGCTGAGGTTGAACAGTGTGTTTAGGTGGGGGGTTAGTTTGTTCTGTAGTTCATGCAAGATGCAGCCTGGCACACCATCTGGTCCCATTGATGCTGTGTTTTTGGCTTTTAAAAGGGCTGTTTTCATCTGTGTGTCTGTGATTTTTGGGACACTACACTTTTCCGGTATTGTTGTGGGCCCTTTTGGAGGTGAGAGGGGTGAAGTTTGCACTGAATCTGTCTGCCAGGATGTTGGCAATATCATTAGGTTCAGTATATTTTGTGCTGTTTTGCACTAGTTCAGTGCATATCTGCGAGTTGCCACTTAGATTCTTAACATAGCTAAAGAAGGCTTTGTGGTTATCTTTTGAATCCTTTGCTATCTTTCTTTCAAAGTTAGCCTTGGATGATTTCACGAGGGATCTTAGTTTCTTACTGATACTGATCAGGGATGTCTTTCCTTCTTGGGATTTGCTTTTTTTTTTAAACTAGTTTCCTCCTTCTATTGCATAGCCTGTTTAATGCAGGGGATCCACCAAACTGGTTTCCTTCTCTTAGAGGAGTGAGTCTTGGTTTTGTTAGGGATAGCACGATCCATGCATCCTTGTAGGTGCTCACAGAGTGCATTTGTAAAGGTTTCTGCATCTTGGGCAGCATTATCCTTTAGCGTGGGGGCTGTGAAACTTATCACCTCTGTATTAAGTAAGGTGAAGTTTGCTTTAGAAAAGTTTTTTACTGTGTTTTCCTTAGTTGGGGGTGGTGGTGAGGTGTGGACATCCACAGTGATTAGTTTATGGTCTGCTCTAACCAGTGACGGGTTGACCTCTGGTGTGGAACACCTGTCGCCCATGTTGGTGATGACCAGGTCCAATATGTTTTCACCTCTGGTAGGGGAGTTTACCAGCTGATCCAGGGCATTTGAGTTAATGAATTCCAGGAAGCGCTGGGCCTGGGAATTTGTACTCGAGTAGTTTTCCCAGTGAATGGTAGGGTAATTGAAATCACCCAATATCAGGGTGTTCGCTAGGACCTTCATGTTTTCCAGTGTCTCTAGAAAGGTGGAGTGGTGGTCCTGGGTCATGGAGGGTGATCTGTAGCAGACCACAATTTGCATTGCAGATTTGCCCGATGTTAGTTGCACATGGATGATCTCAGAGGTATCATGCTGCGCTACTAACCTGGAGGTGTAGGTATCCTTGATGAATATGGATACACCCCCTCCTTTTGTGTTTTGGTCCGTGTTCCGTGGCCAAAACGTGTGGTATGAGTTGTAGCCAGGTAGTGCTGGGGTGCTCTCTGGAGCCTTGAGCTAGGTTTCAGTTACTGCACAGATGTCAACGTTTTCCATACTGAGGAGTGCTTCGAGCACTTGCATTTTGAGATTTAAACTCCTGGCGTTGAGTAGCATAACCCCCATTTTTTTGTTAATTCTGCTGTTTACGGAGGTGGGTTTGACTTTTGTGCCTTGCCTAAAAAAGGCACTATGGGGGCAGCAAGAGCCTTGGCCAGTATTCAAAACCCTAGGGGTAACAGGTGCAAGCCATCTCTTCTGATGCAACGTGGCTTGTCAAGCAAGTCATCCCAGGCTAACAGACACTGGATCCCCTTTGAATGACACCAGAAGCTTAGCCAGTTGTTGAAATTGATCATTTTTTCTTTATACTGAGGTATCATTCCTGGTGAGGGCAGGATGCTACTCAGGGTCAGGGTCATACCACCCTGGGCTGCATGATCAGAGAGCTCTTCCATGTCTATTTTCATGTACTCCAGGTAGGTATGTCTCAGGTCATTCATACCAACATGAAAAATGACAGAGTCATATTTGTACTTGTTCTGGAGTGACCTGAGTGCTTGTGTTATGTGGCGGATTCTGGCTTCCGACAGACAGCTAACAGTAACCTTCTGCTTGTCCAGCCTAGTGAGTGGAACATCAGTGTGCCTGACTATAGAGTCATCTATTACTAGTGTGTTAGGTATGTTATTTCGCATTAAGGGCTGTGATTATGCGGCACACTGATTTTGTGTTTGTGTTGTCTGGTTTGTGACGGGAGGTGCAGGTTGTTTGGGTGTCTGCTTTCGAGGTCTCTGATGCTTTTGCAGGTTTTTATTTAGAGCCTCTGAGTATGATTTTGTGTATTTATGTGCGGCTGGAGGTGTGGTGCAAGTGTTAACCTTCTCCTCTTGACTGTCTGTTCCAGTCTTTGGTGGAGACAGCTTAGCTTCTAGTTTGGCTGTATAATTGCATCTCTCGCATATGTTAGTGTTTTGTGGTAGGAGGAGAGGGTTGTCTGTGTACATGAGGCAGTTGTAGCATTGCCTCAGGATACCCAGATTCACCAGCAGGACTGCAGAGTGCACCTGAAGTTGCCCTTTGGTCATGCCTGAATAGTAGGGTGAGCTGCTTAGTCGCTTGGTTGGTGAGGGGTGACTAAAGTGCCTTGCACTGCTGGGCAGTCAGTGTCAGGGTATATTAGTGCTTGCTATTAGGTCTGAAAAAGTGCTGGGCTGTAAGATGCTTTTTGAGTGCTTAGGTTGAGATTTAGACTAGTTTCAAGGGAAAAACTGAAGAGGAGACTTAGTGGAGCCGGGAATAATTTAACCGTAGCTAACCAGCACTGCCCGGTGCGCAAAACTGTGCAAACACGGTTTTTATAGTAGGTAAATAAAAGAGATAGAAATTAGCTCAAAATGGCCAATAAACTACTAACTTCTGGGTTGGAACCACTCCTCCAGGGACAGATTGGTTGCTCAAAGCTCCCCTCCCAGGTGAACAGAGAAACTTCCTTCTATCCAAGTCAGGTATGGGCAACTCAGAAACTAGTATCACAGCCCTGAATTCAGCACTAGCCTGAAAACCGGACTATACTAGCTTAGAAAGGTGGAAAACAAGGAATTTTTTTTTTTTTTGTTTTTTTTGAAAAGATAAGGCAAAAACAATAAAAAATACACTTAAAACAGCTTTAAATGACTACAAACGATCAGAAAAGGCTATTGCACTTTAGTGTGTAGCCTACAACAGTTAAAAAAATTATTTAAACAAAAAACAACTTTTTAAAAGTGCAGGCAGTCAAATAAGTACAACATTTGAAAAAACAAGCTTTTAAATCACAATAAATGCTGGAAAATCTGCTTTTAGGTGGAAAACAATTAAGTACAGCAAGAAAGTACAGAAAACTGATACTTAATCACTCCAAAGTTTCTTGTCTAAGCTAGAAGGCTTGTATCAGTTTAAGGCTTTCTAGTACTACCCAGTAGGTTAGTTAAAGGAAAGATGGGAAACAAGTGCAGATGTGGTCTTTTAAACCAGAAAGTTGAAAGAGACGGACAAACTGTCCAAATGGTCAATAAACTACAATTTCTGGGCCAAGAACCTCTCCTCTCCTCTCATGGTAGACAGGCTACCTAGTGCTTACCACTCCCACTGATGAGCTAGAAGGCTTTCTTCCAACACAGAAAGGCTTGTGGGGCTCAGAAGCTTACCAACAGTCCTGGATTCAGCAATTCTGTATCTGGACTAGGCTAGTTACAGTAAAGGTGGGAAACAAGTGCAAGTGTGGCTTTTAAACCAGAACGTTGAAAGAGGTGGAAAAAAAAAATGCCCAAACGGCCAATAGCTACAATTTCTGTGCCAGGAACCACTCCTTTTGTGGTAGATAGGCTACTTAATGCTTACCACTCCCATTGATAAGCTAGAAGGCTTCCCTCCAACACAGAAAGGCTTGGGTGGCTCAGAAGCTTACAAAGAGTCCTGGATACAGCAAATCTGTATCTGGACTAGACTAGTTACAGGAAAGGCAAGGAACAAGTACAAACATAGACTTTTAAGCCAGCAAGTTGAAAGAGATGGAAAACTGCCCAAACGACCAAATAAACTACAATTTCTGGACCAAATTCACTCTTCCCGTGGAGGATAGGCTACCTAGTGCTTACCACTCCCACTGATAAGCTAGAAGGCTTCCCTCCATCACAGAAAGGCTCAGGGGGCTCAGAAGCTTACTAACAATTCTGGATATAGCAACTCTGTAACAGGACTAGGCTAGTTATAGGAAAGGTGGAAAACAGGCACAAATGTGGCTTTCAAACCAGAAAGTTGAAAGAGATGGAAAAAACTGCTCAAACAGCCAATAGCTACAATTTCTGGGCCAGGGACCACTCCTCTTGTGGTAGATAGCTTACCTAGTGCTTATCACTCCCACTGATAAGCTAGAAGGCTTCTCTCCAACACAGAAGGGATTGAGGGGGCTCAGAAGCTTACCAACAGTCCTGGATACAGCAAATCTGTACCTGGACTATACTAGTTATAGGAAAAGCAGGGACCAAACGCAAAATGGGCTTTTAACCAGAAAATAGAAAGAGATGAAAAAACTGCCCAAACGGCCAATGAACTACAATTTCAGGGCCAAAACCCACTCTTCCCATGGTAGATAGGAAAACTAGTGCTTACCACTCCCACTGATAAGCTAGAAGGCTTCCCTCCAACACAGAAAGGCTTGGGGGGCTCAGAAGCTTACCAACAGTCCTGGATACAGCAAGTCTGTATCTGTACTTGACTAGTTACAGGAAAGGCAGGAAACAAGCTTAGAATTTTTTTTTGTTACAGAAAAGCAGCTAAAACAGCAGTAAATACAATTCAAATTGTAGTGCAGGCCAGCACACCCGTGTTTGTAGCAACACTACGGCAACTACAGTTCAAGTAAATGCAATTAAATTAACAAATGACTAACAAACAAGTGCAGAAGGCAGTAAATTAGAAAGCTACTAATAAGCAGTAATAAGTGCAGAGTAAGAGCGACTGAACAGATAGCACACAAAAGAGCAACTAAGACAGTTACAGTAAGAGCAGCTGAATAAAAAAAAAATATATATATATATATTTTTTGAGGGAGGAAACAGAGCAGGATTAAGAGGCTACAGGGGTTGTCCTTCCCAAATGCTCTCTTTGTACACAGTAGGAGTGCCTGATATCAGAATATGATCTCACTGCACTCAGTTGAGTGAGCAAATGAGATGGGCCTAAAAGGAGTATCCAAATACAAACTTTATCAACGGCAGAGAGTAGCAATGAAGGCTGAGAGAATCTAACTCTGGATTACAGAAATCAGCTCAGCAGCAGTTGATAGCCTTAATCCTCTGTGCTACTACCAAACTTGTGTGTACATAAATAAAAGTTTATTGAATGTTCATGTTGTAGTCCAGACTTGTGTGTATACAAGCAAGTTTATTTAATATTCAGGTTATGTCTCTTAGTCAAAGCAGTTTGCAGGTTTTTCACATGGACCTTCAAAATTGTTTATGCATATTCACCTTGGCCGGTTTCAAAATGCTACATAGTGAAGATCAGAGAATAGTTCAGAAATCAGGCTAAAATATTCCCCATCTGCAATACCTGAGACTAGATATATTCTTTATCCAGGTAATTCAGGTGGCAATCACTAATGGGAGGAGATCCTGTGAGTGACACTGTCTTGTAGAAATCAATTTCTTCAAACATATTTGGTGTATGTGCTTTCATGACACACACTAAAAAATTCCATAGTTATGGTGTGAAGTCAGAATAGATTTATGCACTGAGATGGGGTAAAGGACAAAACCTTCTCATTTAGAAAGGTTGCAATGGGATAGGTTTCTTATCTTAGTTCAATGACTTTTAAAAATGGTAAAGTATGTTCGTTATTGATAAGCTTAATAAACAAAACCTTTTTCAGTTCCACTACAAGTGTGTATCACTAAATGAACTATATATAAATACAAAGATAAGCTTTGCAGTCATAACTGCTGGCTGGAGACATTGGGGGAGTCATCAATGCAACCCTCAGTCACAAATAAATAACATTGTACAATGCTGTCCATAAACAAAGACTTCACATTCCTTGACAAAACCTAGAGATGTGATTTCCACTTTAATTTTTTCAGAGAAAAAATGATGGATATGTAATGTGATTTTTGTGTGCTGCAGTTCTGGATACCAGTTAAACACTGCAACTGTTTCAAGCCCTGCTTGCCAATGCATTCGCCAGTCGTGGAAACAAAAATGTCACTGATGGATATATTACACATATTACAAATTTGCTCTGAGGCAAATAGGATCAACTATGACATATCACTGTGTGCTAGATTTTAAATACACTGATCAGTAATAACAATTTCATTGTGCACACATTCACCCATCCATATGCCCCCCCCCACAACTCACACACACAATCACACATTTGTGCATATAATATATGCATTTATTCAGTATCACTTTAATGTCCCAAAATTAAGCTTGCTATAGTACTTGTAATTAATTGTATTGTAAACAGCATATTTAGTTCACGATGGTGCACAGTAAAAGGTACTCAACTGAAAACTGTGATCTCTTGAAATTAAAGTGACATTTTCTAAAACAGTCTGATGTGAAATTCTGGACTATGCAGTGCTATAAAAAATAATAAATTAAGTGGACACATTTTCAAGCATGTTCTTGCCAACACCCAATGCTATCACAGTTTCAGAGCTAATACTTACTTGATGTAGTAGGGCACTTTGTTTGGAGATATTGCCCGCTCCCAGGGACCCTGGACCGATGCTGCGAACAAGAAAACCACAGACATGGAGGTCAAATTTAAAGTAAACAGGACAGGAAAGACAACATTAATCTCTGGAATTACAATTTTATACTTGGCCAGGCTGATACAGGTTTGTTTGCTCAGTTATCCATGAAGGCAGCAAGGATTAACCTGCTGTTCAGAAAATCCTGTCATAATCTTAGCAAAATTGAAGTCATTCAACTGCAAAGATAAATGCAAAAACCTCTTCCACTGCTAAACTTGAGGAACAGATAAAGAACAGAAGATGATGATTTTGTAGCCTTATATTCATGTTTGTTGACAAACTTCTTGCTTAAATAATTTTTGTTGTAAGTGTACTCTTTTTTCATTTACATTTTTTCTTTACATTTTAATGTGTGTGTGTGTGTGTGTGTGTGTGTGTGTGTGTGTGTTTGTTTCTGTGCATATTATACATACATACACACACACACACACACACACACACACACACACACACACACACGCACACACGCACACACACACACACACACACACACACACACACACACACACACACACACACACACACACACACACCACTTGCATATGTACAGTAAGTGATGTATATATGCACATATGTTCAGTATATACCAGTTCACATTTGTTCAACCTCTTCCCAGTGCTGTATCACTGCTGCTTCACCCCACCACTTTTAGTAGCTTACTTTCTGTCCTTAATATATCCTTTACCTATCATCCATGACAGAAGACAATATCAGCCCTTAAGACAACAAATTCAGTTAGGATGGTCCATGCCATTAGAATAATTAATATCTTGTCATTTGTTTATCTTTTTTGCTATTCCTGACACTAGATTATATATTACTTGACGTGGACTATCACCATTTTATTTTCTTTCAGGGCATTTGGCTAAACAGCCAAAGCTTTCTTCTGATAATCAAAAGGAAATCTGATAGAATAATTTGGAGATGTCAGCCCCCTGGTTTCGTCATATTAGGTAACTCAGGGAATGGTATAACTTCATTTTACAGTTACATGGACAAACTGTTATTCTGGAACTGCATTTCTTCCTAGGTGTGACAATGTTTTCCTTGTGCTGTGATTTGCCCAGCAGCTTTCATTCTGCTTATTGCTCATGGCAGTAATATTTTTATTATAATAGCATTGTTTAATATATCATCTTCTTCCCTGACTGAGTTGATTCCTTTCTGAACCAGCAAATCATTTTCAATGAATGTTCTAGCTCTGCTTCACCTTCTTTCACTAAGATGAACATAAGTACAATTCGGAATGTAATATTATACAATGTGGTGTCTTCTTCATGCATAGAAATATGATAGGATATGTTACTCACAATCATGTTGCTATTAGAATATTTGTTAATGAGTAACTGCATCTTACTGTGTCCTCCACATTGACATATTTATACTTTTGAATACACATGACGTTGAATAAGCAAATACGGGCAGGTGGATTCCTAAATGTTACACGCACTGCATGCTAGGAAGAGCATGGAAGTTGTTCTGTACATAGACATGGCACATGCATGGTTTAGAGACAGATTTGAGTACGCATTCTTTCTCTCAGCCATCAGGTGTACTAAATAGTGACCAGTCTGTGATACATGGCAACAACATGCACAGTACAGTAAATCTCACATCAGCAGACATATTTAAAATGCAAACATTAGACTGACGAGTAGGGAAGTCTCTATGCCGCACAAATCCATAGCTTGTTGGCTGTACAGTTTCTGGCTCTGAATTTTACTGCTACACTCTGTTAATTAGGTAACTGCTTCAGTGTGATGGATTATTATGAAATCACAGTTACTCAGTATAGGTATAGGTTCGGAAGCCTTTCTATGTTTTTCTTTTCTCTGATTATCTCTCATCATACTGTATACTGAAATTTTCTAATGAGCCTAACCCAACAGGACAAAAACATAATAATAATAATAATAATAATAATAATAATAATAATAATAATAATAACAATAATAGTAATAATAACAACAATGGTAATAATAATCATTTATTTACTTCCACTTTGTTTACCAGGAGAGTTTGACTGGTTTATACAGAAAAAAAACTTTTTCAGCAGAAGCCTGGAGACAAACATTCCTCTGTACTGATATACTAAACAGGAATTCAGAACACATAGTATAGCATTTCCGTTATAATTTTACAGTGGTTCCCAGATGTGATATTTCACACAAACTTGCATTGTGAAGTATAACATTTGGAGTACATACGTGGAGATCATCATATGGGAGTTTGAAAGCATACTAATCTTTGACAAAATAGTCATTAATTTCATATAGTATGAAATTTAGATCCTTCACTGAAAGAGATTCACTTATTTATTTATTTATTTACATTTGTTGACCGGGAGTTGACGTAGGTCTATTTTCAGTGCAGGCCCGGGGAGAAAAGCTCCACAGTTAAAATAAACAGACAGTAGTTACATTGGATTACATAGCAATTAACAATTTAACATAGCAATTACTTACAACATATTTACAGATGAAGAACATAGTACATCAGTAGACAACTAGAATCTTTATCTATGAAGTACATAACAGACATTAACAAATGTTACAATAAGAAGTTCCTGCTGTATAATAAGTACTAGGCTTATCAGCATCTGAGCTTGCTATAATCAAGGTAGTCAATGGAGTGGAAAGAAAGGTAGTGGTTGAATGGGGTGGGTGATATTAGAGTGGGAGTTGCAAGGGCATAGCCAGCATGTTTTTAGGTGCACTTTTAGTAAGGTTTTGAAGTGGGTGCATGATGGTATTGAGGTAATTGTGGGTGGGAGGGAGTTCCATAATTTGGCTTTGGTGCAAGAGAATAGTGCTTCACCAGCAGAGTTATTGGCTTTAGTGATTTGCAAGTGATTTTTGTTGCTGGATCTTAGTGGTCTGGTGGTACGATAGGGTTTGGAATGTAGATTCTGGAGGGATGGGACAAGTAGTGGATGGTTTACTAGTTTGTGGGTGAGTGAGAGTTGATACCACTGAAGGAGGTGAGGGAGTTCAAGCCAGCCCAGTTCAGCAAGTGAGAGACAGTGGTGACTACGGTAGGATGCCCCTGTGGTGAATTTGGTGATTTTGTTGTAGCTGTTCTCCTGCTTGTTTAGATTGCATTGCCTTAGGTTGGTATATATTGGAGAGGCATAAAGTAGGGTGGAGATAAGGTGGGAATTTGCTATTGAAATCTTTGCTGCTTTGGTGAGAAGTTGCTTATTTCTGTATAACGCTCCTAGTTTTTTGTGGACTTTTTTTATGGTCATGGATATGTGAATGTCAAATTTTAGTTTATTGTCTATTTCCACTCCTAGCAATTTGGTGTGTTCAGTTGGATATATAATGGTGTTGGCTTTTGCTGTGATGTTAAAGTGAGAGTTGTTTTGAGTATGTTTGGTGGGTTGGAAGATGAGTAGTTTAGTTTTCTTTGGGTTGAGTATTAATTGGGCATCGGATAACCAAATTTCAACAGAGGAAAAGGCTTACTGTGTAACTTTTTGCAGTTTGGGTAGGGACTGGGCTGAGCAGATGATGGTTGAGCCATCTGCGTATTGTATGAGTGTGCCATGTTTGGTGGCAGAGGCTAAATTATTGGTGTAAACAGAAAAGAGTAGGGGTCCAAGGATGGATCCTTGGGAAACCTCTATGTAGACAGGAAGTTGGGGAGATAAGTCATTCTGCCATACAACGGATTGTTGGCGGTCAGACAGGTAACTCTGAAACCAGTTGGTGACTGATTGAGAGAAAGATAGGTTATTGAGGACAGAGATAAGTTGTTTGTGTAGGACCATGTCAAATGCTTTAGATAGGTCTAGGTAAGTAGCAGAGGAGAGATAGCCATTGTTTTTATGTTGAAGGATAGTGTTAGTAAAGGATAGTAAGGCAGTGGTGGTGCTATGGTTTGGTCGGGAACCATGCTGAGTACTGGAAAGAGGTTGTTAGTAAGGAGGTAGACTGAGACCTGAGAGTGTATGCATCTCTCTAGTATTTTGGAGAGTGGAGAGAGAATAGCTATGGGGCGGTAATTGATTAGTTCTGTGTAGGGTCCAATGAGATTATGAGGATTTTATATACAATGTAAAACATTCTTTACATTGGAGAACACACATACTATGCAAAACATATGGAATTTCACATACAATGTAGCACATTAATTTATATCAGAAGCGTAGTATAACACATTTGGTCTGGTGGGTGTTATAAATAAATTTCTAATGTGGTCAGTAGCAATGGATTGCTGTCTTTGTGGAAGTTCTGGCATGCAAGATGAAGAATTCAGAGAGAGTGACTACAGACCAGTAGTTGTTAGAAGTGGTGTCCAAGGCATGTGTAGGGACTGGAATGTGTGAGTATGTTTACATGGAGACTGTCTGCTTGATGAAGATGTACTATAGCGTCAGAGCATTAGTTGCTAAGAGGAGTGACTAGGAAATGGGGGGTGGTTAAAGTAAGTAGCTGTGATGCTATTTGCACTTATATGTTAGTGTGACGAAAGGAGATTTTGACAGCACAGCTAGCTGGAATTTTGTAAATAATTATATGTCATTGGTGAATATCGAAATGATTTATATAAGATGCTTGTGTTACAAATGTATTAGAACTCTATGTCATGTGTGTAACAAACCACTCTGTACAGGTGTTTGTGTTGAAAAGGTATTTTGTAAAGTGCTTGTGCTTAAAATGTATCTACAGTGTGCCCTACTGGAAGAGAACATAAATGTACATGCACTATTGTAACTGTTTAAATGTACAAATTTTAAAAGTGGAAATTGGGATAAAGGAGGTTAACCTCAGTCCAGTAAAATTTAGAAAAATATTTGACATTAAATCACTTTATAGGCTAGGCCATAAAGAGGCAATCTCTCAAGTTTTCACTGCAGCTAGAGACACAGAGTATGTGTTAGGAAGCTTTCTGTATTGTTCTTGGGGCGAACTAATTGCTTCATTTGAAGCATGAAGGAATGCTGTTGTTTTATGACTTCCAGCATCTGCCAAAGATCTGAGGAAAAGCCCTTTTCCTGTATATTTTTACAGGTGGATGCTAAATGCTGCCAACTTCTAGCAATGGGGATTTTGGCCTGGGAACTAGAAATCAAATGGCAAGAAGTGATGTCATCCTGCAAGCTATCCCAGCAGTAATATTTGCGATATTATTTTGAAAAGTGTCTTAGTGAGATAGAGCATTCTGCATTCTGTCTTGGACCTGCCTGACAGCAGCAATAAAAAAACATTCACAACATCTGCCTTGCTCTATTAATAAGTTCTTAAGTTATAGTATAATTCTCTTAGATACAGTCAGGAATATAGCAAAGCTTAGTGTAGATATTCTTCTTTATTTGTGTGAGCCTGTACTGCAATGCTATTTTAAATATTTCCTGTGGTTTTGAACTCTGATGTCACTGTATATATTTAGTATTGTCTTGTTCTTTTATTACTTATTATTAAATATATTTAAACCTTTCATTGTGGCTGATCTGTGTACAGATATTTAAGTTTTGAGAGTACTTGCATATTTATTTGGTGATACTGTGTGGGCTACTCCTATTAACCTTTGCCCCTGGTCAAACTACCATTTGTATTAGTATTAATATTACACAGTAAAACTGGATACCCTTTGTTAAGGACCTTAAAGTAGCTGATAAGGGGTTCTGGTGGCAATGGTAATTACCTTATAGTCTGGGCAGAAGGGGCCATAGCTAGTAAACCTGTGTCAGCCTTTCCCAGGTTATTGTGTGTGTGTGTGTGTGTGTGTGTGTGTGTGTGTGTGTGTGTGTGTGTGTGTGTGTGTGTGTGTGTGTAAAACAAATATCCAAGAGTGTATGTGTCAGCTACTTGGGCAGGGACACAAAGCAGTGGTTGGACAGAGAGAGTATTGGAGGACTTGTCTTGGAACCCTGGCTAAGGACTCAACTCTATAGCTGTGCCAGTGGGGAGTCTTACTGGGGATCTAGAGAAAGAGGGAGAAACTAGCCTCAGACTGACTGTGGTCTCCGTGTGCTCTTATCGGAAATTGCACTTGATGCAGAGAGTTACATCTGGAAATACTGTGTGTGCACTTGTCATCCTTTCAGTGAACACTAGTGGTGAGGATTGAGGCTCCTTGATTACTGGTTCAGTGGTGGGTCATCACAAGTAGTACTATGGGAGTTTGCAGGGAGAAGTAATGTATGGTTTTTAGCAGTACTGGATGGTGGCTTATAGGGGATAGTGTTATGGCTGCAGTGTGATGTGTAAAGCAAAATAGTTTTCAATTTACTTCTGAAATTACTGAGAATAATAATAATAATCATAATCATAACAATAATAATTTGACAGTCTATAAGCATTGTCCTATCGATTCTCACTCCAGTAAAGCAGACAGCAAGGATAAAAGTATCTGCTCAGTGGCAGAGCATTTTGTTTCTCCAGTGTTTATCCTAGCCTTGGAAAGACAACTTCTACTTTCCCAGTCAGCCATTTGTTATTGACTTTGTGATGATATACATTACATGAACATCCTGGCTCAAGATTTATTCACTTAAAAGCAGAACTTTCTATGAGAAAATACACATCAGTTTGGATTTGATCTGAATGATTTCTTCTTCTTTAATCCTATATTTTCATTCATCACTACTGTCAGTAAACCATTATACTAACAATTGTTGTAACTCCCAGTTTGCACTGCGTACATATTTTATTAATTTTATACTTGCATCATAACTATGTCTGAATTATTTCAACTGTCTTTTTATATCCACTGTCTTTGTTGATTCATTCTACTGTTTTAACTAGTATATGTGGCCTCGTTGTAGATGTGTAATGTTCATGTGATTAATCCATTAATTCATCTGCATAGCTATCAGATGGAGCATATAACTGAATAAGAGTATTACATGTTCCCAATTTATTATTTGCAGTTCCTCAGCAAAACAATAGTTGATAGGTTCATAGATGTGTACTACATTGACAACCACAATGGTCTTTTTAAGCCTAGCCCTGCATCTCAAATTTCTGACAAGTTCTTGTACCCTTGATAAGTGTAAGCAGGGGCTTGGGAGATGAACTCTTTACAGGTTGACTGTGTCCATTAGAGACACAGGTGCTAAACCAGGGATGTATTTCCTGTTCCCCATCCAATTGCCCGAGTTATGCCTGAATTAGGTTAGGGAGGAACTCTGCTTCACATGGATGGGGAGCCTGTTCCTATGAAAGAATAGTGTCTGGAATGCATATCTGTCTCTCCAGCAGGTCCTATTTATATCATAGGCAAGGTTTAAGTCTTTAGAATGGGTAATTATGGTGCTGTTTGTTTTGTGGATATGCAGGAGGTCCATCGAGGTGGGGGTCTGATAATGCTGTGTATGCAAGGCATAGATGTCCCCTCAACAGCCTGAAGGAGATTGAATACAGGGATAGGGCCTGGAGGCAGTCTGCATAGGACATGTTACTTATGCCCTGTATTCATTTAGTGAGGAACCTCTATGGATGCTCCAATGGTTGGATGTGCCTGGTTAGATACATAACAAAGGGAGCATTGTACTCAATGATAGGTCTGTTAAATGCTGAATACTGTTGAACAGTGGCCTCCTTGGACCTAAATGTCATACCTTTGTTTATAAGTTGAAGAACACAGAATGATTTCCTCATTACTGTAGACATGTGATGGTTAAATGCTGGAATAATGTCTATGTATGTCCCCAAGTCCCTTGACTACTGGGTCAGCTCTTCAGGGTGTGTTGTCAATATGATAGTTACTAGGGGTGTATGACTTCCCAAAAGATGCTATTATGCATTTTTTGGCATTTAGTCTTAGTCCATGGCTCTGATACAAGTTGTTTGTCTGTGTCAGCTGTTTCTGGAGAACATTTGTGTTGGTGGGGGATTCTATGACTACTTCTGATTTGCAATCATGTGCAAATTTAGTTAGCCAGAGACCCTTGACATTGATCTTGACTTCAGAGAAGTAAATGCCAAATATAAGTGGTCCGAGTACCGATCCCTTGAAGGACTCTGCTTGTGACTAGCATCTTTGTAGAGATGGACTCCCCAACTCTAACTTCCTGGGTCCTGTCTGTGAGCCAGGTGGCTATTCACCGGGTGACATAAGGGTTATACCTAACCTCTTGACTTTGTCAACAATGCTCAGGTGATTTATTATGTCAAATGCCTTGGCCAGGTCAAGGTAGGCAGTATGAACTGTTTTGCCTGCATCCATTGCTTCAGTGACTTTCTCAAAGAATTCCACCAAGTTGAGTAGGCATGACCAGCCCTTGATGAAACTAAACTGGGTTGGTTACAGTGTCTGGAGGTTTTCTGTGTCATTATTGATCATGTCTGTGATAATTCTGTCCATGGCTTTGCATATGAGACTAGTGAGACTTATGGGTCTATAGTTTCCAGGTCTGAAGATGGCCCACCTTTGTACAGAAGGATGAGTGTTGCTGCTCTCCATTCATAAGGCTCGAAGCCTGTTTGGAGGCTACAGTTAAACAGCAATATCAGCGGGCCTGATAGGTCATGCTTCATGCTATTTAGAAAACATCCTGGGATATTGTCAGGGCCCATTGATGTAGTATTCTTGGCCTAAGAGAGAGCATTGAGGACCTGTTCCCTAGTGATACTAGGGGAGAATTCTATTTGATGTTTTTACTGATGGGAGGTTGAAGGGGGGGAGCTGCAGCTGAATTTGTTGGTCAGTAGGTTTGCTATATCTTCTGGCTCAGTATAAATAGATCCAATACAGTGAGCTCCACACACAACTGTGTATTGTCGTTGAGGTACTGGTATAGCTAAAGAATGATTTGTGGTTGTCCTTGGCCTGGGAGGCCAAATTCACCTCAAATTTGGCTTGGGTAGACTTTGTTTGTCCTCTGAGTTGTTTGTTTAGTTTGATGAGAGTGCTTTTATTCTGCTAGGTGCTATGCCTCCTAATTTCTGCTATGATTTTCTTCCTTCTGTTATACAGCTTAGTTTTATTATTTTAATTTTGTAAAGAGATCTTCACAATATTTCATACATTTATGTTTACTGATATGATGCACTTGGATATGCAGTATTATTTTGAAAAAAGAAATGCTAAAATATATCCATAAATGTGTGTATATTGCAGAGAAAGAGAGAGAGAATGTGTGTGTGTGTGTGTGTGTGTGTGTGTGTGTGTGTGTGTGTGTGTGTGTGTGTGTGTGTGTGTGTGTGTGTGCACTCGTGCATGTGTTTGTGAGGATACATATATAGTATGCATATTCATTCATTCTTCTATTGCTGTTGTATTGTATTATCTAATTCAGGGTCAAAGGTAGAGGAGCATATCCTAGAAATCACTGGGTGCGAGGCAGTGAAATTGATCTTGAACTGGGTAACATCATATCACAGGGCATGCAGCCACACACACACACACACACACACACACACACACACACACACACACACACACACACACACACACACACACACACACACACACACACACACACACACACACACACACACACACACACAGTTACACACACAATGGACTATGGACATTTTAATTGTTTTGAATGGAATGCTATGAGCCTACACCTATGGGAAAACACATATTTAACTGAGTTTTTATATTATTCTCTAAGATGTACGAAAGCCTTATTTTCATTGTTCTAGGAGTTGCTGAAATGCACAATGTTGAAATGTTGACCTTCCAAAATCCTGAAAAGTAATGCCTGAAGCACCAAAGGGTGAGAACATTGTGTTTTTTTTTTTTTTGCAGCTCTCTCCAATGTGGGAGGACCCCCCCCCCCACATCCCACCAACTCCATGGTTGCACCAGCTCAAAGAAGAGAGAATTTTCCCAAAAGCAGGGAGTCATTACAGCTGCACAATCACACCAGAATTATTCAAATTTATAAAAAAAGGTACTGACCCGTGGTGGTGGTGCTGCGGTAGCGTTGTCACCTCACAGTAAGACGCTGTCCGGTTCGATTCTCAGCTAGAGCGTCTTCTGTGTGGAGACATGCATGAATGGGCGTACCTTCGTTGAAGGTTGTGCATCAGGGCTGGTAACTCGGCACGTAAAAATCAACTAGCAATCATTAGCGGACCGGAGTTCCACTGTGGCGACCCCTAACCGGGAAAAGCGGAAAGACACAACAACATAAAAAAAGGTACTGACATTATGTTCCTTGGTGCTTTTTTTAATCAGGCAACTGACACTCAAGGAATTTCACTTTGATCTGTTGTAGAGGAGTTCCTTGTAAATAATGCATTTATCAGCTGAAAAAATGTCCTCCAGTGACTGTTTTTGTGACTACAAGTGCAACCATAGAAAAGAAAGTAAAAGTTTCTACACTCAGCATATAAATCACATATACATAACTATCACACGTTCTAATATTTTTTGAGGAAGTCCCAAGACATTGCAGGGACAAATCGTGTTCTTTAAAATTCATATTGTATTCATTAGAGTTCTTTGTGTATTTGGGTCCTTTGTGATTTATTTGGTGAATGCTCTGTTTTCTTGGCTTACCTTCCCAACTTGAAAACAGCTCCACCTACAAACTTTTCTTCATACCATCACCACTGAGAGACCACTCTGTTTTAACTTAAGCACATTGCAGCTAAGGACATTAAACCACTTTTGGGATAAATACAACTGGCTTAGACAGACTTTACCACTGGTTTATATGTTTACATTACACTGTGAAAATTGCATTATAACTCCAATTCTACACATACATAGAATCTTTGCTCATCAGATAACATTGTCTGACATCCAAAAAATAGCTGTTGTTAAACCTTTGATAAACAGACAAAACAAAACAAAATCCCACTGTAATCTTATATTACCATCCCATCTTCCATCCTATCCTATGCAAAATCCTAGAAAATATTATTTATTCTCTGATAATAGAACAGGTAATGACACCTTTTGTCACTCAAACAGCATGACATCTACTCAGAGTAGAGTTTATCCATGACTCTCTGGACTCACACATACAATATTCTACACATAATGGAAAAGGGAATGCTTTTAGAGTCATTTTTCTTTGCCTTATCTGAGCTTTTGCTCTTGTCAATTTTTCCACCCTTGTACATCATCTAATTGAATTCTGGATCAGCATGGATTCCATTCTTTGGTTACAAATATATCTCACTGATCTCTACTTCAATGTCTTTAACTCCTTATTTTAATCATCTAAATCCCCCTTCTTAAAGGCATTCTTCAGGGTCAGGTTTTGCCCCTATTATTCTCTATCTGCATTAGCAGACTTCTATATGTTCTCTTTCATCTCCTGTTCTTATTATTTGCTGATAACATGGCCATCCTTCTTTGCCTACACTACAAAATAACTCAAACAGAATTCCCCTCCCTCATTTGATGGATTAACAATAAAAACCTGTTACTTAACTCTTCATAAAAAAACAAATGCTCTTCAGTACCAGGCAGAAATTCAGTAGAACTCACAACTCCTTGATAATCCTTGATCATCTCAAAATGCCTTTAGAGATTGTCAGCTATTTTAATTATCTTGGATTCTGACTAGACCCTTTTCTACTTCCACCTGCATCTAGATAAATCATACAAAAGATTAACTCACTTCTTTTCTGGGCTGGTATAAACCCCTTCCTGTCCTATTCTAGTAGAACAGTCATAGGTAAAGATATATTACTGTCACATGTAAAAAATGGTCTATTTCTAGTAGCCACCACATCCAAAAGAAATGACACAACCATCTAATCAATCTCAATTAAACTCTCTTGAGTTATCACCCTCCCTCCATGAGATGAGCACTACAGTTTAACTATGAAAAACAAAATGGCTTCCAGTCAAACAAGAAGCTGATCTGCCACTAGGCTCACAATTGTTCAGACTTGCAAAGGATCAGACACTTTCTCCCTTAGCCTCTAAATTTATAAGACAAACCACATCCTACAATCTCAAAAGCCTTAACCATTCAGGTCCACTGCTGCAAACCTCAAATTCCAGTTGCATTCAACAACCCACTGCTTCTCTATACTAGACTCCAACTTTGGGAATCACCCCCTTTCTATCTAAAAGACAACTTTTCTTATCCTATATTCCAAGCACAACTAAAGAGTCATTTCAAGCAAAATGCTGAAACATTCTGTCTAGACATAAAATGTAATTCACATGTTTTCTTCTTTCACACAATATATTTGCATTGGCTTGCTAATCCAATGTTCTATTCATTTGCAATCGGTTAACTGACTGCAAAAAAGTTTCTGTAAATTATTGGGTATGGTAATGTTGAGACTCTACTGTGTTTTGACTCTGTATTCATACACTGCTGTACAAATGCTGTAGAATTATTTTGTACCTCCAATGCTGAGACTGAAACTAGTCACTTCTGATCAATATTCCATGGCTATTAACAAATTTGAATAAAATAAAATAAAACAGTGTTTTTTTCCACATAAGTCATACATTGTACTTTCATCATGAAGCTATGAGGACCCTGCTTTCAAGTGCAATCAAAAACCATCATCTAGAACCTGTCTACTGACTCCCTCTACCATGGAAAGAGCTAGGATGCAGAATATACATATCTAAGATATCACAGCTCATACCCTGCTGTTCAGGGCAGCCACCCTTCAAGATAGTTTAACATGCTGTTTGGACACACGATAAAATATTAAGGGTCTATATTAGAACACTGAACTTTCAAAATGTCAAGTGTTCTAATATCGACCCGTTTTCAGCGAACGCTGAAAATATCGAAGAAACAGAAAACCAAATTTTTTCCTAGGGAAAGAATTCAGTTGTCCATTTCTGTTGCTTTGGTATTTTCAGCACTGTGGTGGAAAGTTATGGGTCGGGTTCAGGTAAGTGTGCGATTGTGTGGATGTGAGGGTTAGGGCAGGTTAGGTGAGTTAGGGTTAGGGCGCGGGTCAGGTAAGTGTGCGATTGTGTGGATGTGAGGGTTAGGGCGGGGTAAGTGAATTAGGGTTAGGGCACGGGTGAGATGACTGTGCAACAGTGATGGACCTTAGGGTTAGGGTTTGGGTTAAGGTAAGTGGAGAGTTAGTGGTGTATGTATAGTTTAGTGTAGGGTTAGGTGTAAGAGTTTAGGTGTATGTGTGTGGATTGCTGTTTGTTTGGTGTGCTTGTGTTGTGTTTATGTGTTTTGGAACAGAAATTTTTTTCCCTAGGAAAAAATTCACTGTTCTGTATGTTTGATGTTTTAAATTTTTGATTCATAGAGTTCGATATTAGATTTTGAAAGTTTGGTGTTCTAATATAGACCCAATATTAATTACTGGGGCAGCAACCCTTCAAGATAGTTTAACATGTTGTTTGTACACATGATAAAATATTAATTACAAATATCTGTAGGAAGAATATGCAACTGAACAACAGATTTAAAACTGTCTTGCGAGTTGCAATCTGAGTGATATGCCAGTAGTGCAATCATTTAGCAAGATCCAGAAGTACTGGTATCAAATTACATCATAGTTAATATTTAGAAGTAATTTTTTGTGCAAAACATGTACAAAAATGAAGGGGAGAGTCTACATATATATATATATATATATATATATATATATATATATATATATATATGTTGTTGGTCAATTATTTAAAATGTGATCTAGATATGGCTGAAAAAATTTCAGTTGTGTAATCTGTTATGAAAGAAGGTACATTTTGAATTGTCACAAAATAGCCTTTTCTGTTTAATCATGCATATAATTCTAAAGTTCTTTTAATGTGATGTTAGTGATTTCCATAGAATAGGGACACTGAAAAAAAAGCTATGGTCTGTATTATGAATAATACTTAGCAGGATTCATAATGTGGGTCAGGAAAGAAGGGGAATGATCCAAACTAGCACCTAGAAGTTCTAATGGCAAGATGGGTGGTAAGAAAACAGGAATTATTCTAATTTTAGGAGTTTAAATGGAAGCAACCTTACTAATAATTGTATCCTTTGGTTTATTGCTAGTCACTTATTCTTTGAGAGAGTGTGACAATACTGCTCCACCTTAAAGGAAAAGGTGAAACAGGTTATAAATCAATGTAGCCAGTGACTGGTGCCTTACAGTATAAAAAGGCTTTCCTTTTGATGGAGCAGATATTATGGGTAGAGCATATTCTACACAGGTTTGGAGAGATGTTTTCAATTGTATTTCTACTCTATTGACTGAAAGTATGATTTTTTTTAGCCTAGAGCAGTAGCTTGTGAAATTTAGGTTTTGTACATTTATATCCTGTTGCAAATGTAAATGCTTGTTGACCAATACATCTAGATAATGGAAGAGGTTTTATTTCTCAAGTTGTGCCTGATTTTTTTAAAGGATGCACCAGTTTTACATTAATAAAGTCAGTTTTTGGTTGTTCTAAAAGATCATCATCTTTGTCTTTTTGGTGTTTACACACAGATGCATTTTCTGTTGCCATCTTAAAACTAAGTTTAGCTCTTTTTCTAATTCTTGATCATTGAGGCATAAGGGTACATATCATCATGTCATAAGTGTATAAAATGGTCAGTAGTTCAGCCATGTCAGCAGGTAGTCTGTAAAGACTAATAAGAGATATAGTACAGAGCCTTGGGGCACTCCTTTTGCTAGCAGAGAACTCAAGTGAAATATTTCATCCTATCTTTACCATATCAGTTCTGGTTTCTTTGAAATTCTTTCACTATTTAAAGTTTTTTTTGGGCTAATTTTAGATGCAGTGAAGGCATCGCGTAACAGTTGGATGTGTAACAGGTCAAAAGCTTTTGTTAGGTCAAGGAATACTGTGTTAAATTGCCTTTGACTGTATTTTGAAAAAATGTCATCTATTAAACATATAAATGTCATGGTCATTTTGCCCAAAGAGAAACCATCACAAACCATTTCTTCAATAATTTACCAAAGGGGGACAGGATGGAGACATGCCTAAACACAATGTTTATAGCTGGTTTGCAAACTTTGGGAGTGAATTTATTATAATGTGGTTTCAAATGTTTGGCATGATGTTGTTACAAAGGCAACTGCTCTGAATGTGCTAGACTGGATAAGACACATGTTCTCAGAATAATATAAGAAATCAGGGATGGATGCCATCCGATCCAGCAGGTGTAAACTGAGATATGTTCTAAACAGTTTTTCTATAGTCTTTTATTTTTCTTGAAAAAAACAGAAAGAAAGAATAAACAGAGGGGCTTCAGTAGATTTGTGGGCAAAGTCAAATGAGTGAGATGGGGTTTTGGTTATCCTGGAGATTTCATTTAGGAACTCAAATTGTGAGAGTGGGGTGAGCTATTATTAATACTTCTGCTGGTCATTGATAGTAAACCAGTTACTTGGTTAACTAGTTTCCAGAATTGTTTGGGGCAGTTGCAGGAGGAAGTTTGTTATGACTGAAAATGGGAAACACTGAAAATGAGAAACCCTGTGTTGTCTAATGTTTATGTTTTGCTGGTTTATGAATCCTTCTTTGGGTTTTAGATTTGATGATTGTTTCCACTATTACCAGGTTACGTAATCTAAATTTGAAGAGGATTTTCAGTTCATTGGATAAACAGATATTATGTCTGGATTTATATAGTTTGAGGATGGTATGGAAGTGATCACCTTGCAGGGTTGGTAAGGAAGAGATTATTTTTGGAGTTGCATAGTTTGTGCATAGTACAGAAGTCTTTGTCTTGTAGGGTTAATAAGGAAGTCAGATTTTCAGTCTTTAGTGGGGTCTAAGGAGTTAAGTATAGACCATTTAGTAGAAGATAGTTCTTTTTGTAGAGCAAATAATTTTGCTTAGTTTTTCATAGCTAATAAATAAGTCTAAAGTTTTTTTTCTTCAGGGAATGGTGAAGGCAATACTTATGGAGGAACTACAACTGAAAGAGAGAGAGAGAGTTTATTTTCCTTATGTTGACAAGGTCACATTGCTCAACATCATACACGGGATTAGTACTGTGCTTTGGAATGTAGACGAGGTGTAGTTTGGGGGCTGTGTGTCTTTGCTGGATGACTTTGGCTAAGATATGTTATAGGTATGGGTTGTTAACTATAAATATATGGAGGAGGGATGGGAAAGGGGTAGGGTGGGGGAAGAAGTAGTGCTAAGTGAGATGCAGCACAGTGGGCCTAGATTTGCATAGGAACCAGGAAACAATCAATAAGGTATGGAAGGCTTTTGAGCTGCCAGAACTATGAAAGCAGTGACAACAGCTAACAGTTAATTACACTATTTGTTTTAAACTATCTACTAAATAGGGCTTTAGGTTCTTCTCACAGAATCTTTTGAGTGGGAAACCTTGTGAGGGATTTTGTAATGTGGTTTTGAAATGTTCAGTTTACCATATTTTTTAAGATGCATGTACATTTTTGGTATTATTTTAAAGGTGTAGTGAGAGTTATATTAGGCTTTTTCAGTTTTAGGGTTTCGTTATGCAGTTTACATAGTTTACTCATATTTAGTTAAGTTATGTGGGACTGTGTTCATTTTCCTGGTAAATGCAATTACTCAACTGAATGGATGCAGTTCTGTTTTGCTTTTAATTGTTTACGTTTTTATAGTGATTTATTTATTTATTGCTGAATCCAAGTCAGATACATGTTTTATTATTTTAATTTAGGTATTTGTTTTGGTTGGGGGGGTTAACACTTATTTTGTAGTGCATACAATGTGGTTACATTTTTCTTTAGTTTAACTGGAGAAGCTGTGACAGTGTTTTAGACTAAGGTTTCAGATAGTTTGGGGAGTTTATGATGTGCATAGTATGTAGATGAATGAAATCCAGGCAAGCACACCTGTGATTTATAATAACTTTTATTATACAGTGATATCTTATGAGTAAAAGAATAAACGTGTGTGTGTACACACTCACGTGCATGTATTTATTATGCATGTATACCTATATTAAATGTGTTATTTTTGTGATTATGCCAAAAATGAGATCTTAAGCAGTGAAATCCTCTCCTATACATGATAGCAATGGTATCATGCAACTGACCTCAATAGATTTGCATGTATTCCTCCAGTATTTATTTATTTATTTTATTTTATTGCATTTGTTTACCGGGAAAGTCCACTGGACCTAAAAAAGCCCAGTTTTAGTGGAGGCCTGGGGAGAAAAGCTCCAACAAGAACACAGATACAGAAAAAAATTATACATTAATTGTTACAGAAGTAGAAACAGTGTTACACACAGTGATTACAGCAATATATATAGAATATATACATAAAAGCAGGAATTTAGTTGATTTGACTACAGCAAAATATACAGAATATATACATAAAAGCAGGAATCTAGTTGGTTTGATTACTGTAATATATACAGAAAATATACATTAAAGCAGGAATTTAGTTGGTTGCTGAATGAATTGAAGCAGAGAGTTATAAAGAGAGATATATTAAAATCAGTATTATTGTGCCAGTATCAACAAGTGATGAAAAAAATAATAAATATGGATAAAGTATCATCAGTCACTAGTAGCAAAATGTATAGGAGTTTATTTATCATATAAGGAGAAGGAAGAGGTTAGGTTATAGAACAAGTACATAGCCAGGAAGAGATGAGATGATTTTTCAGAATTTGTTTGAAGGTGGTGGTGCTGTCTGTGTTTCTTATAGAAGGTGGAAGTGAGTTAAATAGTTTGCGATGGTAAAAGAGTAGAGGAGTTGACCAGCAGGAAAGGTGGGCATTTCTACTTTTAGAAGTAGATGATTTTCAGATCTTAGTTGTCTGCTGGGTTGGTATTTGGCAAGTAGAGTTGAGAGAGCAGGACAGTCTGTGGGTCTGTAGATTATTTTGTGTGCTGTAGTTAGCTGGGTGAATGAGAGATGGTGGGGGAGTTTCAGCCACCCTAATTGTTTCAGTGAGTCAAAGTGTTGGGATGAGAATTTGGCCTCGGTGGCAAATTTAGGTATTCTGTTGTAACGCATTTCAAGTTTGGATTTTGTAGAATTTTGGATATTAGTGAGGAGAATGGCACTATAAAGGAGAGAGGGTAATACAAAGGTAGTTGCAAGGATTTGTCTAGTAGAGAGGCTAAGAAAGTGTTGGTGCCTGTAGAGCATACAGAGCTTTTGGTGTGTTTTTTTATGTTATTGTTTATGTGTAGGTCAAAATTAAGATTTTCATCTATAATAATGCCTAGTAATTTAGTGTGTGGGACAACTTCTATAATGGTATTGTCTTGGGCTTGTATAGTGAAGAGTTTTTTTTTATCTAGGGGAGTAGCTTTCTTAGAGGTAAAAATTACTAGTTTTTTTTTTTTTATTTAGGGCAAGATAATTGTTAAGCATCCAAGATTCAGTAGAGCTGAGGGCATTCTGGGTGATTTGCTGGAGTTCAGAGCTGGAATTTGGAGTGCATATTATTGTAGAGTCATCAGCATACTGGATTACTGAGCATTGTGGGAGAGTGGAGTGAAAGTTGTTAATAAAGATGATAAATAAGAGAGGACCAAGTATGGAGCCTTGGTGTACCCCTGTGGAAGTACTGAGGAAGGGAGAGGAACACTGTTGCCATTTTGTGGATTGCTGCCTATTGGAGGGATAGCTATTGAACCACTGTATGGTAGGTGGGGAAATGTGAAGGGTGGATAGTTTAGAGAGGAGGATATTGTGGGAAATGGTATTGAAAGCTTTGGACAGGTCAAGGAAAAATTAAGCGATTCTTTTACCAGGATCCTTTGCCCGGTTAACTGTATCAAGGAAGGATAGGAGGACAGTAGTGGTGCTATGTTCTGGTCTGAAACCATGCTGAGTAGGTGACAGAATTTGATTTTCAAGCAGGTGGTTGAGGAGTTGGGCATGGATGCATTTTATCCAGTATTTTAAAGAGGGGTGAGAGAATTGCTATGGGTCGAAAGTTTGTGGTCTCTGTATTGGTGGCGCCTTTGTGTAAAGGGAGAATGAATGCTTTTTTCCAAATGTCTGGGACAAGGGATTCTTTAATTGATCTGTTAATGAGTATGCTGATGGAATAAGCTATAGAGTTTGCAGCTAGCTGCAGGAAGTGTGGGGGTAGATTGTCAGGGGCCAGAGTATAGGGTTTTAGCTTAAGTAAAAGTTTTTTGTATTGTGGTTGTGGGTATGGGGGAGAATTTTAGGTTAGAGATGAGGGTAGGATTGTTTTCTGGGATAATTTGGTCATCAGCTGTCTTGGTGGTGCTGGTGATAACTGTAGGAAAGATGGTGGTTAGGTTAGCTATGGTGTCAATGAAGTAGGAACTGAAGAGGGTGGCAAGTTTGATAGGGGTTTTGTGTGGGTCAGAGGATGGGTTGCTTTGACAGCCTGGGTGTAATAGTTAGTTGATGGAGGACCAGAATTTTTTGGGATTATTTTTATGTTGGATTTGTAGGGGGAGATAGTGCTTTTCTATCACTGGCTATTAGATGTTTTGCCTGGTTATGGAATTGCTTGTAATGTAGTAGAGTTGAGGGGACTTTGATTTTTTGCCATGATTTCCAGATTTTATCCCTTGTGGACATTACTTCTTTGGTGGATTTTGAGATCCAGCTTGCATGGTTATGTTTTATTCATTTTTGGTGGGTGGGTGCTTGTCTATTTAGGATGTCTATGAATGTTGAGTTAAAGAATTCATCAGCCTCATTAAGTGGAAGTGATTTGAGGGGTTCATTCCCAATTTACTTTAGCTAAGGTTTCATTAAATATAGATGGTTGGAACGTAGTCAAATTTCTGGTTGATTTGTATTGGTGTTGGCCTGGGGTTGGGGTAGCTTTGCGTAGGATATATACTGGGTGGTGGTCGCTTATGATATTAGGTTGTATGCCTGCAGTTATGACATTGTTAGGATGGGACACTAATATCCAGTCTATTGTGGAGCCCCAATTGTTATTTTTGTGGGGTCTGATGATGGCTTCAATAAGTTGGGAGAAGTTGTAAAGGTTTATGTTTTTTGGGGGGGTGTTGTGGGCAATGTCTAGCCAATTGATGTTTACATCACCTAGAATGATGGTCTCATTATATGTATTTTGGAAAGTCCAGGGAAGTATGTTTTCTAATATTGGTATGTTGTTTCCTGGAGGAATATACAGAGCAATTATGCAAATGTTTTTATGGTTGTTAAGTTTCGATATAGAGATTAGTACTTCGGTTGGGGAAAAGTTGGGTGTTGGTTTTGAGTAGGGAATTAAAGTATATTTGCTAGGGAAGAGTATTGCTACTCCCCCTCCTCCTCTCTTGTGGGGCCGATCAGCTCTTAGGCATGAGTAGCCTAGGGGGAGAAATTCGGTTTCTTTTACATATGATTTCAACCAGGTTTCAGTAGCTGCTATAATATCCGGGTTGTTTTGTGAAATCCATGCCTTAGAGTTTAGGCATCTTGTTTCTAAGGCTTTGGAGATTTATGGTTAAAAGCATGCAAGATTTACTAGGTTTGCTGGGGCTGGGGGGGTTGGACCTGGGTTGGGTTGTACATCACTGCACTGGGATAGAATGCTTTGGCAAAAACATTTTGAATCCATTAAAAAACATGCAAAGGATGTAACATATTTCCTTACTTTCTTAGCAATTAATATAGAAAGGTGAATAAAAATGTCTGGCAGTTAAGAACAGAGGTCTAGAAGTTCCATGCAGTTACTAAAGGTTGTGGATTGTGAAAGAGTTTTGTCCTATAGTTTGGGTTTGATTCCTTTAGGCTTCATTTACATACTGTGTGATCTTTAGCAAGTTACTTAATCAAACATTGATCTCTAGTTACTCTTTGAAAGAGGCACTTGCATTTTGTGACTTTACCTAGCCAATACAAGTAACATAAAATAAATGAAATAATTCTTAAAGATAAGTTTGGAGTTGAAAAATATACTACTTTATAGTACTTTATGGTGTCTACTTTATTTAAGGTTTTGCAGATTTTTTCATTTAAAACTTGAACAAAGTGTTATTTGTATTTATTGTCCATTTAGAGAAAAATCTTTTGTGCATGTAGAACCCAGTTATATTTCTTAAAGCTGTTAATATTTATTTGAGACTTAGAAGATATTATAATTTTGGGTGTTTTACTCATTAACAAAATGTATAACATATTTATGTAAAAATAATAATTTTAAAGATAACAGGACATTACAGGTATGAAATGTATTCAGTCCCAGCTATCTTTCTTATACTTATTATATTGTGGCAAAGACAGGCTTACTTGCTAAGCACCATTTTGATAGAAAGTTGGTTAACAAGATTCTGTAAAGCACCTCTCATTGCTGTTAAGCTCTCCCCTCACACTAAAACATTAATAGTGGATAGTTACCATCACAGAACAGCAGTAGGAGCCAAACAGCAGTAGGAGCCAAGAAGAACTTTAAAACATTTTAAAGACTTGCCTGAATCAAGTGATTAATTAGTTAATATGTTAATCTAGGGTGTGATCATAAAAAAGACTTTAGAAACCAGTTCACAATCAGGATAGTAGAAAGACACATACCTATTGGGTTATGATCACCCTTTGAGTACTGGTCATAGCTAACATACAGACTTCTATTTAGGAAGGATCATAATGGAAAAGACTAAAAGCAAGGCTATGAAGATGAATAAGAAGGTAAGAGTAAAACTGATGTTCTGTGAGCATCTGGTGATATTGCCATTACTAAAAACTGCAGAGATATGAATTTACCAGTATATTCAGAGGGTTAATGTTATCAGCTATGTGATACCAGGGAAATACTCCCAGTCCAGCTATCTGGAATTTTGTAAATAATTATATGTCACTTGAAAGTATTAATATGATTTATATAGAATGTGACACGGCCAGCCCAGCTATCTGGAATTTTGTAAATAATCATATGTCATTTGTGCATAGTAATATGATTCATATGCTTGTCCTACAAATATAAGATAATTGCATATTATATATTGAGCTTCAAGAATGTAACCACAGAGTACCCTACTAGAAAAGAACAGAAATGTATATAAACTATGCACCTGTGCAAATATATGTTTTAATAGTAGAAGCTGGAACATACAGAGTTAACTTGCAAAGCTTCAAGAAAATAAGTTGAAACTGTTTTACGATTGTGTTTCAGTGCAGCAAGCAGACACAATGTTTAGAGCTAGAAGTTTTCCTATTGTCTTGAAAGTAATTTTAATTACTAGGTTTAAAATGTAAAATGCTTTATTGCTTCCTAGCAGCTGCACTTCTGAGAGATATGTATTTTTGACACAGAGGTGATAAATTCTAAGTATCTGTTTAGCCTGTGAACTGAAGTCAGGTGACAAAGAGTGATGCCATCTGAGCTAACCCAGCAGTAATGTTGATTATTAATTTAAGAACTCTCTCAGAGAAAGACTACGCACTTTGTGTTTTGTCTTGGACCCAGCAAGAACATCCACTCATCTACATTTGCCTTGATCTATAAGTAAGTTATTTAAGGCATGGCATTTCTTAGATATAGATAGGAATATAGTAAAGATTAGTTGAGATGTTTTCTGTATATATTTGGAACTGTCCTGTAATGTTGTTTTAAAATATTTCCTGTGATTCTGAGCTCTGTAGTTACTGTGTTGTTTGAGTATTGTTTTGTTCTTTTATTATTTATTATTAAATATATTTAAACCTTTTAATTGTGGCTGGTTTGTTTAGATATATTTAAGCTCTTAGAGTACTTGCATACATATTTGGTGACACTGTATAAGCCACTCCAATAGCCTTGCTTTTGGTCACATTTACCATTTGGATAATAGTAACATTACACAGTAAGACTGGGCACCCTTTGTAAGGGCCTTAGAGTAGCTGATTAGTAGTGGTTGGTAGCAGTGATATCTATCTTATAGTCTGGGCAGAAGGGGGCATACCTAGTAAACCTGTGCCAGCCTTCCCCAGGAGTGTCTGTGTGTTTGCATATAAATCAAATTTCAAAGTGTGTGTGTGTGTGTGTGTGTGTGTGTGTGTGTGTGTGTGTGTGTGTGTCAGCTACTTGGGCAGCGGCATAAAGCACTGGTTGGACAAAGAGGGTGCAGGAGGTTTTGGCTTGACCACTTGGCTGAGACCTTAACCCTATAGCTGTGTCAGTGGGGAGTCTTACTGGGGATCTGGAGAAGGAGGCAGAAACCAGCTGCAGACTGACTGTGATCTCTGTGTACTCTTAAGGGAAATTGTATTTTACTGTGTGTGTACTTGTTATCCTCCCAATGTGTATGTCCCTCACTGGTGCTAGTGGTGAGGATTGGGCCAGTGCAGGGGCATCACAAGCTGCAAACAAACTTCATTCTCTTTTCCTGTATTTGAGCTCCTCTGTCTGTACTGGCATGATATGTTATAGTGTTCTAATGTTACCCCTGGAATACCAGGCTTACTCATTTAACTAATGAAAAAAATGTTGCTTTTTTCTAAGTGCTTTTCGCCCAGTGCTTGCTGACCATTCAAGCCTCTCCTAATCAGAATCAGCCAATGAATCACCATCCAAGGGCCATATCTAGAACAATACTGACCAAACTATCTGACAGGATTACTTATATCCCTGCTCACATCTAACCATCTGTTCAGTTTGCTGATGGCCTGCATTTTCATTCCCTAATCCAGAGAAATCTGGCTTTCTGCCAGAACTGGGGCCCTATTGTGGCCTTTTTACTTGTCATTGAGCCAGGAACTACTTTGTGTATGGTTCCCTAGCAGCTTTACGTCAATGTGAGCACCTGCATTACTATAGGGACTAACAACAGTCCTCTATCTAGAGCATGTGTACTTCCCTCCCTCTGGGCAGAAACAACCTGCACCTCCTCCTACACCAGCTCCATGCTTTCTGTTCTAAAGGCCTTGGGCTAGCACTGGAGTGGCAGGTGAGATGCTTGATAACCACCCCAAGGGATGTGTTAGCTGCAGTTGCTCATTTTCCATCTCCCTCTATCCAGCTCATGTTAAAACATTTTTTAGTTAAACTGTATTAGAATGTACCCTGCTGGACTAAGGTACAGACATCTTCATGGATACGCTATGCTTTCCAGTCAGTTGTTTCAATTAATACATTTAGAATAAATTAATTATGTATGGTTCAGTACTTAAGGTGACAGTTTGCAAAGAAGAAGATCAAAACATGTGCCCTTGCTGATTTTATACGCATTTGCCTGATCTTATGTATACATGGGTAGGCTTATAATACCTATTTAATGTGTCCTTTATTTCATTTGGGAGAATGCATATACTCAGCATCCTAGAGAAAATAAGATAGTGCCACTTACATTGGCTACTCTGGCTAAGTCTGTACATTATAAAAACAATGAACAAATGCTTACAGAAAGCATCTGTAAGCATTTGTTCTCCATTGTCAGTCAGTCTAAATATCCACCTCTTTTTTGTATGAATATTGCTCACAGTTCATTTGTATTCCTTATCACATTTTGTTTTGCCAGCCACCAGTGTTTTCTGATCACAGTATTATCTTTCATAACACTGCTGTCACAGCTGCTGGAGTCATATATATCTATATCTATATGATTTTTTCCACCTATTTCTCCATTAATGATCTGTTCCTATGATGTAATTCTGTACCACAACCTTTGATTACAGTGTGATTATTTTCTGTGAAGAATTATTGGGTATAATTTCATGAAGGCTACTTACTACATAGCATTTATTTATGCAGTGCTATAAATAAATGCAGGTGCACACACACACACACACACACACACACACACACACACACACACACACACACACACACAAACTCTCGCGCACTCTCTCTTTTTCCCAGTATACTACACCCTACACAATATTTATTATTCTTTGTATGAAAAGATTTCTGACCTCTTCTCTGAACCAGATTTTTTTTTCAGCCTCTGTTTATGCATCCTGTAATCCCAATATATGTACTAGGTTTTAAATAATAACACCAACTGATATTATTTATACCCAGTAGGATTTTATGAATTTTAATTTAAGTTCTCCTTCAAACAAGCTGGCAAGAATGAGATTTTTTTAACCTCTCCTCTTAACTTGTGTTGATTCAAGAGGGATCGTCCCATTCTCTTCTGCAGCTTCAAAAGTGCTGTTACTGCGTATTTTTAATGAGATCTCCACAGAGAGATGCTTTTTCCAAAAATGGAAGGTTTAAAAAAATCTAGGCTCTCTACATATAGAGCTACTTTATAAAAAATGACATGAAGCAGAATGCAAATATAATGAAAGCAGCAAAGATATATACACGGGTTCTTTATTGATTATTCATTTATGAAAAATGTGAGGCTAGGGAACAATGCACAATGTGTAATGCCTCAGTTTCATATGTGATTAGACAATGGTACAAAACAAGAAATGACTTCGTAAAACACTAACACAAATTCAGTTGTAACACAGCAAATAGAATTCTGGCAGTGAGAAAGAGAACTGGAGATGAAGTACCTACAAAAATGTGAAGAAACAAAAGATAATAATATGAGCTAAGGCATCAGAATTTTCTGTCATAAGGCATCAGAATTTTCTGTCATTAGGTAGCTACACATAACTCTTATCACCTACCCTTCTGAGAGAATTAGATGTAAATGTCGAAGGGAAACAGTAAGGTGCTACACAGCTACTGAGTAAAGAAAATCTATGCTGCACTTGTAAACACAATTAAAAATTGTTTTTTTTAATCCATCAAAAAGCCTAGTACAAACATAAAGGCAATGAGTGATGGAACAGAAGATATATGATAAAGCTGGTATTTTATATTGGGCCAACCAAGCCAAAGTAGTGGGTCATGTGTAGAGGGGTTATGCCTATTATCAAAAAAAAGATACATCTGGAGCAAGGCTGAAATTCAGAGAACAATGATGCTAAATACCATAGGCAGGTGAATTACTGAGTGAAATGGAAAACCTAGGACGGTGAACAGAGGAAGAATAATTCAGAGTGACATGACAAAATGAATGGCAAAGCTGAAAGGGTCTAGTATCATCAAGGTTGAAAGAACGGTATTTAGCATAAATGATGTACTTATAGTCAACAAATATAAATAATACAAATAAAGACATCTTGTTATTTTGTTTTATTTATTTATTTTTTGGTTCAAAGTCAGGAGTGGAAAGTAACTATATTTATTCTAAATAAAAAGGACGTTAACTTGGGTAGGTTTATATAAACCAGGTTAATGTGGAAAAAACTCAAGATTTCAAACTATTCACATAAAAAACTCTTAAAATAGACTATTTAGTCAAGTTTTGTGATACTCAGAATATAAAAGCTAACTATGGAACTTGCAAAACTACTCTTTTTGACACATACTCCAAACACATATTAGTCATTTCTTTATTTGACAAGGCCAAATCAATGCAGTAACATAAAAGGACAGTATAATCCAGAAAACATGTTGGTTGAATTTACTAAATACACAGATTAATAATATTGTTGCCTGAAAAGACAAATGGCCTTGATTTATATACTAAGTTCTTTGATAAAATAAGGTGACATTATTTGCTGAGGTTTATGCATGTGAATGCATGTGAATACATGTAAACTGGTACAGATACAATTAAACCTTACAAACAAGCACTTAAGGGAGCTGATGAAATACGTGCACTTTAAGTGAACAAAAAAAATGAAATGAAGTTAAATGCCTATTATAACATTTTCAGAGGATAAAGAGTGTTGAATACATTTACAAATATTAAAGTAGTTACTAGGCAACTGAAACAGATAAAGAAGGTCAGAGCTAAGACAGGAGCTCACAAACATGCTTAGTTCATTTCAAGCACTTCTTTGAAACAGGAGCAACCTTAGAAGGATAAAGGAGAGCTGTAATCAGATTTCACAACAATAGTAAGACAAGAGAAAGGACATTGACTATTTGTAGGCATAAACTTGGTTGTGAAGAGAACAACAGAATGTATAACTGCAGAGATACAGCACTGAGTTTAAAGTGCTGAATTAAAGTTGGAGGCCTGGATCAAATATGTGTCAGTATCTCCTATGTCCCTGTCTAAGTCACTTAAGTTCCTTTAATCAAGAAGTTTTGTGGTTGTTGTTTCAGTCTCTTAAGCTCCTTTACTTTCATGTTGTCACTGACAACAACAACAACAACAAAAAAAAACTCTGATCTCATTGGACTTAGCTGTAAACTGCATAAGATGACTAATAAATAATAAACAATTTGATATAGTGCATTGTTTCTTCACATGTAAAGTGGGCTTGTGATCTAATTCTGTTGACTCTTTCCTGCCATGGTCTTTTCCACAAGGATAAATAAACTACACTGGAAAGCGAACAGCACGAAGTATGAGTAATGGCATACAAACTATGGTCATAGTATACATATGTGATCTCTCACATATTGTTATAACATTATACATAAATGCATATGAATAAGACTGATTCTACTGTTATATCTGGCAGCAAATGAGTTCATATAGCAATAATATATTGAAGCAAATAAGCCATGCTAAGCTTACTTACATACAGAGATCAGAGAGGTTGCTAAATTGCATCAGATGGGATGAGTAAAGCCTGAAGGAGGTAGGAGAGAAAAATAAATTAAGAAGTGTATGCAAGGGAATAGGGGAAATGTCTTGTTGCTGCAGGAAATGAAGATGAAAATGTATGCAGATGTGAGAAGCAGAAACTGCGCTAGCATGGGACAACACACTCAAAAGTACAAGGTAGTTATATAGTCGTATTAACTCAACAAGTATAACTGTAACTTAAAATAATTAAGTATTTTGCATATATGTTGTTGTAAAACGTGAAGTACAACATGCTTACTAGGTGGGGGAAGGCCATGTTAAATATACCTGATAGACTTCTCTGAATATCTGTCCATAGATGCAGACTGAGGTACAGTAAGCACTGTAATTGTCATGGATTTCGGTAAGGTATTCAAGCCACCAGCAATGTAGACACATAGAATTGGTAGTTTTTGAGCATGGCCAAAGCATTTAAGCTTTGTAGATAACTGGTCTCAACAGGCAATATTGCAAGTGTAGTAAACTAGTCCAATTCAAGGGATGCTTGGTAACCAATGATACTCCACAAACATCACTGCTGAAGATATGGTGTCTTTCACCTCTTCATAAAAAACACTGCAAAAGTGTGGGACATGGACAATAGAATCAGTAGTATAACTAGGGTAGGGTGAAGGGGGTGCAGCAATCCCAGGCACAAGGTTTTAGTGGGCATGATTGGCAGGTGCTGCCGATGGGGCTTTATTGCATTACTGGGATTCAGAAATGAATGCTGATAATGTCATTCCTTTATGGGCTAAAGATCTAAAAGCACTGAAGTGCTTAGAGGATTATATTGTAAGTGAAACAAACCATTTGCTACTTTGTAGCAAGTGATTTTGTTACAGTTAACAATGTAAGAGGTTTTTTTTTTTTTTAGAAAATTGTTAGAATAAGAGATTTTGCATAAGCATGTACATATGAGCGAAAGGACATGGGACCTGGTTGCCTGGTTCCTCAATGCAGAGTTTAGGAGTAGCAGGTCAGGGAGCTGACTTTTTATTTTGCTCCTCAACTCAAACAGCACAGGTCATGGAGGGCAGGTGGACTTACTCCTTAGGAGATCCACGCTGGAGAAATGGAAATGTTTTTGTTGTTCCTTAACTCAGAGTTAAGGATCACAAATCAGTAGGAATGGACTTTGCTCCTCAGGAGCATTGAATCAGGGGAGACGGACCTTTTTTTTTCTCCTCAGCTTGAAGTTGAGGATAGTTAGATCAGGATATGACATTGGGTGCTAGATAAACCAGCTACAGCTCTGAGTAAAATAACAGAGATAAGATGAGTGACAGAAATGCAAGGAATATTTACACAAATATCCAGTGCGGTGTTATCCTTGTGTTAATCAAAAAAATATAGAGTCCTACAATAAACTTAGAAACAGATTACAACTATTCTGGATGTCGTGGTATATCTAGAAGCCTTACAACATTCTATATGTTATTCAATCTAATCTATCTTTGCAGCCTTTTGTAAGCTCTTTTGATTTTTTTTATAATTATCTTACAATATTTTATATGCCTTATTAATTGTCCTTTTTTAACAGAATCTTCCATTCTTGGGTCTACTATAAACTATTCCAGGGTCAGTCTTTTACTGCATTCCCTCCCTCCCTTTGTCTATATTCTGCCAAAAATATCTGATAAAGAATGTAGTTGAGATTTTCTGCCTAGCTTCACCCAAATGTATTACTTTTTCCTTACAACTGATTTGCTCATGGTAACATGGTTCTCCGTTTGGTTTCCTTCAGTTACTTCAGGACACCTCTTGCCTGTTTTCTATATCATTCTGTGTCACTAGTTGAAGATATTCTTGTTAGCAAAGTCTCTTTTTTGGTATTCTTGCACTGGTTTCATTTCTGCAATCTTGTCTGCTGCTTTATAAAGACAAAATTCTGAATAATTATTCCGGTTCTCCTGAAGGACTTGCATCCAAAACTCTAATGTCCCTTTATTGATTATATTTCCTTCTTGTTCCAAAACCATCTTTTTCCACTTTGATCTATATCTCTCTGTTTCTGTTATGTATATTATTCTCAGTTGCGTGGTTATAAAGTATCCCTTCAAATCAGGTAGTCCCAAGTGACTCTACTCTGTATAAAGAATCAGCCTATCCCACTTTAATTTTGCCTGCTTCTCTTTTGAAGTAAATTACTTCTACTCTTCATTAATTATTATCCGCATTGTTCCTTACTTATTTATTTATTGACCAGGAAAGTCCGATAGGCCACAGTGAGGCCATTTTCAGTGGAGGCCCAGGGAGAAAAGCTCCAAGACAAAAACAAACAAAATACAGTGTTGAAATATAATAGTTGCAATGAGTCAATACAAAAAAAAACAATAAGCTCCAAGACAGGAAACAAATATACAGTATTAAAATACAATAGTTGCAATGAGACAATACAACAACAGATAATGAATACAGTGATTGCAATGAAGTACATCATAATAGGCAAGAATGCAGCAAAGATAATTGAAAAAAATTTGAAAGAGAAGGTTCTTTCATACATGGAAGAGTCCAACATTACAGGTTCTAAGAGACAAATGATTTAAATGAGAATATAATACAAACCAGTACTGTAGAATTACAAAGTTAATGTAGAAATTTAGGTAGGAAGAGGTTGCAGAGCAAAGTGAGGGGTAGTAGAAGGATTCAGTGAAGAAGATAACAGTAGAAGTGTGGAGAGAAAAACTATTTAGGCAAATTCTGGCGAAGGTGTAGAGCATGAGACGGACATTATATAACTTCAGGTGAAGCTATAGATTAGAGAGATAGTAAGGTTCTAGAGGCAAGTGGGAATAGAGATGATGCTAGGTAATGAATGGGGCTAGAATTCTAAAGGTGGGCAGCCGAGACTGGAGGGGAGAAAAGGTCAGGTAATGGCTTTGTGAGGTGCAGTATGTGGCTTTGTACAGTTACATATTCAGTTGGAGAGGAAATGATTATGCAGGGTGGATTAGAAGTTAGAGGTATGTTGTTCACTGTGAATAGAGGAAGGGAGGTTATTCCAAGATCTGGCCATGGTCCAAGAGTAGAGAAGTTTACCTGCAGGAAGGTTTGCTTTATGGATTTGGAGTAAGTGTTGGTGTTCTGAGCATAGAGGCCTGAGAGGGGACTTGGAGACAAGTAGGGAGCTGAGGGCAGGGCAACATTGTGATTTATAGATAAGTTTGTGTGAAATGGTTAGTTGCAAGAGTAATTGGTAGTGGGGGAATTCTAGCCATTGTATTCTTATCAATGAGTTACAGTGAAGGGAGGAGTGACGACTGCCTGTGGCAAATTTGGCAATCTTGTTGAAGTAAGGTTCTAGTTTGAGTTTCAGGGAAGCCTGTGGATTAATTAACAAGGGTGCACCATAGGTTAGTGAAGTTAGGAGATAGGAGAGGGCTAAAAGTTGTTTGGATGGTAAGGAAAGAAACGTGTTGTGTCTGTACAGAAGCCCTAGTTTTTTATGGGTTTTTATTAACATTGGGTTGGATGTGTAGGTTGAACTTGAGGTTTTTGTCTATTATGACTCCTAATAATTTGGTGCTAGTAACTAGTTCGATTTTATGGAGTTTACAGAGGGAACTGTGAAATTTTCTTTGTTGAATGCTGTATTTCTTTTGGGGGTAAATAACATAAGCTTGTTTTTTTTTTGGGGTTAAGAGAGAGATGATGTTTGTAGAGCCAAGATTCTGCTATACTGAATGCTGTTTGTGTCATTTGTTGAAGAGACGGAGGATTAAGTGCAGAGCAAATGATAGTCGAATTATCTTCATACTGCACTAGGGAGGCATTTGGAACAGTTTGGTGCAGATTATTTATAAATAAATTAAATAGAAGGGGTCCTAAAATCAAGCCTTATGGAATGCCTGTAGGGTTATGTAGATAAGGAGAGATAGAGTTTGGCCATTTAACAGCATGCTGCCTGTCTGAGAGGTAGCTTTTCAACCAGTTAAGAGACTGAGAAGATAACCCTGTAGAAGAGAGTTGAGACAGGAGAATGGGATGAGATATAGCATCAAAAGCTTTTGAGGGATCCAGAAAGAGGGATGACATTGTATGTCCATGGTCACAGGCTTTGTTAATGATATCCAAGAGAGATCAAGGCAATTGATTGATAAAAGTATGTCTGGCCTATATATAGGACCAAAGGAACAAGAAACATTTTTGCTGCATGTATTTCATTGTCCGTATCTATGACAATTGATTTTCAGTGTCTTCTTTTTTAATATCTTCTGCTTATATCCCACATGTCCTTTAGTTCCACAACCAAATCCCTTTTAATCCATATACCTAAATACTTCATCCTATCAAGTCCCCACAAATATGGATATTATTGAACTAGGTCATTTGTAGGCACATAGTTTATAGCTATAACTTTTGTTTTTTATCTTCGTTTATTTTATATCCTGAAAAAACTTGGAACTGTCTTAAAATATAGCACAACACCTAATGTCATGTTTGGGACCCACCAAATACAGAATAATATTATCTGCAATCCATGCTATCATTTGTTGAGTATTACTTTGATTATATCCTTGAAATTGCGAATCCTTTATTTTCCTAGATAAAGGGTTCAAATATACTGCAAATTGTAGAGGAGAAAGGGGGACATACTCTATTCAAACAATCTGTCAGAAAGAGACCCTCCTACCTTTACTATTGCCTCAGATCCTTCATATTCAATATGACCTCTTTGCCTATTTAGTACACTAAAAAAAGGAAGAGTTCATAAATACATACATGTTTTGCACACACACACACACACACACACACACACACACACACACACACACACACACACACACACACACACACGTGTGTGTATACATATATATATATATATATATATATATATATATATATATATATATATATATATATATATATATATATATATGTATATGTATATATACATATGTATATATACATACTCATATGCGTGTGAGATTCTCTTTTGTTTAATATCCAATGAATTTTGACTGAGAGAAAACACACTGAAGGAGTTAATCTGTGAATACCTTCATCAAAAGTAAAAAATTTCGAAAACTAGTGATCGCAAATGTGAGCCAATGTATTACATTTGTTCACCAAAAAGTACTTAAAACTTTTCAAGGAGGGCTTCACTCCCACACACCCTACTCATAGTTTTTTTTGGGGGGGGTCTAATTATCAGCAATACTTTCTCTTTTGGTAATAATGCAAACATGCAACAATTCACAAGTACAGAACAGTTCTTAGTCTTTATCTCTGTAACAACGGGCAAAAGTGCAACAATAGTTTGCTTATCTCTTTCTCTTTATAATGATAGAGTAAGTAACAATACAGTTGTACTCTGTTTCTTCTTTTTGCAGCAATTGAAAAAAGTATACAAATGGGGAAGAGTTCGGGCACTTCTGGTTGAGACTTCCCCCAAGAGGCACAATAACTAAATTGAAGAAGAAAATAAACAGCAGTTTCTCAAAGAAGATCTTCACTTTAGCAACTGGGAAACTATTAGAAGACACAGGTGTAAAATCAGACCTCTGGTGTAAGAGTGGCACTTGTGGTCATATAAAATGTAAACATTAGGAGTTACTCAATGGAAAGATGACATAACATTTATTAGATGGTCTTTAGGCACAGCACTTAGGTGAATATAAAATCTCTTACTGCTGGTTTAGGTAAGCATAACCAGAAAAATGACAAACAGAAAGTCTCTTGCCACTGATATAAGTGCCACAAAACAAACAAAACAAAACGATTTACCACGTGGTCCTGTGGTGCAAATCAATAATTCAGACATGACATCTTGGGGCCAATAGATGAATATTCTTACTTTTTTCCCCCACTCCCGCAAGAAATGTGGAGTCCAGTCTTTTGGTGTACCTTGACTATTTTTCTCTGACATAGTGCCACTGCAAATTCAACACAATTTATGTTACATTTCGCTATTACGTGCCTTTTTTCTGAGACTTTTAGAGACCAAATATTGTTGAAATATCTTGCAGCCTTAACCACACCTGTTTTGTCAGAATGAAGAGTCAAGAATCCTTACATCTCCCCCAAATCTAGCCTATTTCTGTTTTTTTGATGCTAAGTTCCTTTAAGTTCATTGCCCCCCCCCAAAAAAAATGTAACAGTTTTAGCTTAAACAGTATAAAGACATCTCCTGGTATAAATATTCCCCCCCCCAGATCTAACTCATTTTGTGTCATTCTTATAATGTAACCATTAGTGTTAACTGCACCCTTCTAGCATGGATTCTGCAGTCTTCAAGATGCCACACAATGTTTTTGACCTTTTTCTCTTTCTCTCACTCTTTTGCAAGCATTCTGCTTTGTGCTTCCTGGTGTCTGTAGGAACTCTTAGTTATCCATTTTTTTGCTGATGATTTTCCTCACCTGCAAACTATTGCAGTTTTCTTACTTAATGGTCAGCATCATGACATTCCAGTTTTGTACTCTGCCTTTGTATACCTGTAGCCAAACAGATTTGGCTTGTCTGTTTAAGCTGCAGCTCACCTGTCGTACCCAATGGCAGACCCCAACAGTTCTCAGGGTTTACCTTTAAAAGGCTGAGGTGCACATCTGCAATGGTCAGATGTGTAAAAGGCTGCTTGCAAAAGTTCATATGAATGAACTATAAATTGCCAAACTCACAAACGAGCACATGCCAGTGTGCATTTGCTCATGTGAATTTGGCATTCTGAGTGGAGATTGCACTACAGTGGGATTTGGGACATATACCCCTTCCCTCACTATAGAGTGATCTCAGAGTTAGTATATAAAATTAGCAGGGGTGTGTTGGGTGCAGCCTCCCACATCAGCGGTGCTGGCGGGCTTGCCCCCCCTGCATAACAGTCTTAGGAGACATCCGGAAATTATGGGTGTTTCGAAGAAAGTTGACATTTCCAAGGTGTTGACTTTCTTTGGATAGAAGATTCAGTCTTTTCAGGATTCCATGGTGCAGTATCCGACATTACGAGTCGGGTATATGAGTTGCACACGTGTGTTCAGACATTTTAAAGGTAAACCGTTCTAAGATCTTATCTAGCATCTACTGAACTGCAGTTGTAGATATATGTATTGGAGGTTGTCATAATGGTTAAGGTGTTTACCTCACAGACATAGGGTACAGGGTTTGATTCTCACATTGCCAAGCATGGCTAGGCTTAAAAAGGTGCGTCCCTCCTGTGGTCTTTAGCATAGTAGTTACCTATTTATCTATTTATTTTTTTATATTTACTTGGTAAATGGTTAAGTGAATTAGATCCATTAACCCTTGACATTCATGACCCATTCATTCAAAAAATGGTAGAATGACTGGTATTAGCACTTTATCAGAATTACAGGTGGTAGCAAAAGTTTCTGTTAGCAGAGTCACAGTCGTTATGACGTTGTGATGCCTTTTATGCAGGCAAATGTCAGTGAAATGATTTTTAGGGGATACTGCACAGAATGTAGAATTTGCAAACACAAAAGAATAATCTGTGGTATGTCAACAAATTCAAAATAAAATAAAATAAAATAAATATCCAGCTTCCTGAATGACGTTCTACCACCTTCCATGGTTGCCTATTTTACTGTATCACTCACAATAAAATAAATAAATGCAGCATCCAATACAAGTTCTTGGAATGTCAAATGTGCATCTCTTCTCTTCTTTGTAAATTTGCTTTAAAACTGTCTGACATTTGCCCATATTCCGACTGACATCTATGCATACTGAGTGACTTAACTAGTTCAGTATCTGTTTCCTTATTCTAATCCTGAAAGCCTGAATAATAATAATATCTTATGAAACTACTGAAAGCAAGGAAAAGTGTTTCTCTGCCATCTAATTCTGTGGTCACAGCTACCTGATTATATGAGTTAGATACCATGATTTCTCTCTGAACTTCTCAGATTTATTTTCTTTGTTTTTATTTTATTTTATTTTTTATTTATTTATTTATTTGACATTGTTGACCAAGTTAGTCTGACTGAGCTGAAGCCCTTTTTCAGTGGAGGTCCAGGGAGAAAGGCTCCACATGTATTACATATGAATAGGATATAAACATATAAAAACATAGAAAATATAAAAAAAACATAAAAATATAAAATGTGAGAACATAATTTACAATAGGTGAAGAAAAAGCATAAAAGTTATATACAATCTTATACAAACATATCTTGCAATACAATAACTGAAGTAGTAAAATCCTTAATAGACTATAGGAAATATGTACAAGTGTTTGAGCTACTGATTTTTAGTAAAGAAGTAGATTGGTAGGCCCATAACTAGTTTGAGAAGCAGGTTAACAACAAGATAGGAGTAGTCTGATTAAGCAGATAGTCAAGCTATTTACAAGTAAGTCTCACTGTAAAGCAGTTGGGAAGGGATAAGAGAGACAAGGCGGGGTAGGTTAGTGAGAGCAGAAGAGGGGGTGGGGGGTCGGAATAGGCAGCCAAAGAGGAGAGGATAGAGAGTTTAAGGAGGGTGTTTACAGTGACAGGTCCAGGTGCTTCTTAAAAAGTTTTTGGTAGCGATTTTAAATTGTTGTGGGTGCTTAATACTTCGAATATCCAGGGGAAGTTTTTAGTTTTGTATTTAGCCTTTATTTTTCTTTCAGACTCACTTCTCAGTGAAAAGGCTTGACAGATGTCTTGACCTTTGTCTTTCTCAGACATTTCAATACTTTTTTGTACTATTTGTAAATGCACTCCCAAAGGGCCAGACCATCTTGATGCATCAGCTCAGGTAATCTGAGATAAGGTATTATATTAGCCTTTTGTTCCATATTCCAAATGTCCTCTGTTAGTTTTGATAAAAATGACCAGTAAAGGTGGTATTAGAGTCTAACTGACGTGGCAGGTTGCAGATAAAGATATCTGTAGGACTGCTTGGAAGGAAGAAGGAGAATGAGTGAAAAATAGAGACTGCATGTGGGAACCCTGCAGTCCTGAAATATCTGCTATAGCCATGTATGGATCTAAGTTAATTACAATTATGTGATTATGTGTCTATATCGCTGCAATGCATCAAACAACTGCAAGATCTAAGATCTCCTTATAATCAAAGACATTTATCTTGTTTTCCTTGCCTGAGTAAATAATTTGGGGAAAAAAAAAAACTTTGCCTGTTACAACGAGTTCATCAGCCAGCCACTTGCATTGTTATTATTTCCTCTTATAAAATGCACTGTTTATTTTGAAACTCTTGTATTATTTTATGTTCTACCAACACTGAATAACTGAACAGCAGGAGTGGAAACAGCAACACTGGTGTATGTTTCTGTGTTGTTTTACGTATCTTAGATTACTTTGAACTCTGCTGATAAGGAATATACTTAACAGTACAACATCAATACTTCCAGATTTAAATACTCTGAATTCTCTCCTGTCTCTGCGATACAATTTCTGTAACACCTCTTTAAGATGTCATGAATTCTGAACTGTGCATTTTTTCCTTTATCTCTGTCTCTTTTATCTCCGCCCTCTAGCATTCTGTTCTTACCTGGCTGCTGCACAGGAACTGAAAACAGCTGGATCTTGTTTTCTGTTACAAGTGCAGACTTGACAGCATACCTGAAGCAAGTCAGCTTTATTTCAGAACTGAGCTTTCTCATCAAAGCTTAAGTACAGTTAACTTGTATCACAATGTACATCTAAATATAACATATTATTTTCACAATATCCTGCTACTGTATACCACATACAAGAAATGCCACCACCTCTTCATTTTAAACATAATATTTTATTGCTCTTATGTTGCCCTTATTAAGTGTGGTGTTAAGGGTCTTAGTAGATCAAAACATACAATAGTTTGATGCTATGAACAGTGAGGGCAAAAATCATATTATAGCTACAAATGTATTTATGTGTTTTTGTGCATGCATTGCTGCAGATGCATTGCATGTGCTAAAATATTTTCTTTGGGTTTGTTAAAGGAAAGCTGACAACAATGTTGCTTTCATCAAACCTTGTCCCTCCTCTTTAGCCTTCCATAAAAACAAAGCGTTTGTGCTAAATTGTGTTAATGAAATACCTGTCAAATGAACGGCTTTCATGATTTTAACACACAGCAGCCATGACTCCATCTTGTGTAACTTTGCATTGTTTCACCTCTCACACTAAGATGACTTTGTAAGAGGTTTGGCAATATAGAATGTCAGCTATGTTAGAAGTGCATTAAAAAACGCAAGGCCGGGTTTCAGATTATAGGAAGCATAGACATACTGCAGCTCACCTTTAATAAAAACTGTGGCAAGATTTGTGATGGCATAGAATGGATCTCATTTTTAATTTTATACCAAGGTATTATATGTACTATGCAGTTCTGTATGCAATGAAGGAAGCGGCTTCTCTTAACTGCTTAGAATATTTGCATGTAAATGAATGTCCTGTTATTTCTGTAGGTGTCATTAAAGCTCTGTGAATTCTCAAAAATGGTCTTTTTTTCATAATATAAAGAGCAATGCATTTGTAAGTGGTAAACACCTGGTGACTAAGACATTTTAAAATGCAGTAATGATATAGGAAGTACATTTTTATTTCAAAAGCCGCCACATGCTTTAAATGCAGAAGCCAGAAGAAGTCAGTTAGTCTTAATGCTAAGTATATAGAAGTGTATTAGTATAAACTCAGATATTATCAGTATGGTGGCATATATCCTAACGCTAGTTTTTAAAATGACTGCAGTGGGAATATTTCAGCAATGTTTTTAATACAATGTGAATAATGGACCAGTTAAACTCTGTTCAATCCTGTACCTCTGTTGAGCATGGCCAAGGCTGACTGATACAAAGTGTGTGAGTAATCCAAATGAAGTTACAATACATACAATACATACAATGATGACTTCCCTTAGGGTTACTGTGCAAGGCTTATACTAAAGCATTGCCCTCCCACATCTGTTTCTGAGCTTGGTAAAATATTTGTTTTAAACATGGCAAACCCCTGCCTATTCACAGTATCCTGGAATAAATGCTGTAAACAAGGAATGTAGAAATGAAACAAACTAAATTGTGAAAATGTTGATGTGACTTGCATCACTTGGCTATATCAAACCACATATGAAGTTTGCCAATTTGGTATACCATCAACGTGGCACAACTATGGCTTTCAGCTGGTAGTTCTTTAAAAATATTGCTATTTATTTTATTTTTTGTCTTTCTTTTTCAGTGCCACTCTATCTTTCTTTTATATTTTGTGAACAAAAAGCTTCTGTTGGATACTAAGCTGTTTATGTCCTGTAGTCACTCAAGTGCCGCTGTAGTTCAGTTATCATCATCATCATCATCATCATTATCACCCCTCTTTTCCCATATTTAAATGGGGTCAGAGTTCACATTAACATTAGTCAATGTGACCAAGTCATCTATAGCCAATGTTTGTACCGCTGAGTGACTCATATAGTATCACACTTAAACAATACAGACTTAAAAGGCAGATGAGGTTTGTTGGATGCTGCAGTTGACATTACTAAATCTTATTTAAACACTTGGATTTCTTTTCAATGAAATTCCTGTTAATATGCAAAGGACCTGTGTTACTGTACACAATACAATGAAAATGATGCACTTATAAAGTCTATTAGTCATACATTTGGTTTATTTACATTTTGTTGAACATAGTTAAATCAAAGTTTGGTTTGTCAGGCATCAGTTCACATTGTATATGAATGAGTAGGAGAGGAATTTTAGTGTCATCATACCATTTGATTGTTTGGCTACTAGTTAGAAAAGTAAGAATATTCCATGCAGTCAGCCACAGAAGGCCAGGCAATTCTTAAGTGTCCGATAAGAGGACAATGGTTGAGGAATGATATTTTTTTTTGACAACAGCTGGGTTTAAGACTTGACTGAGTTTGCAGAAAGAAAGGGGGCAGCAGTTATCTTGTATGTTAGGACATGCAGCCTACCACATATAATGATAAAGCAAATGCAGAATGTTAGTAAACTTTCTGCATGGGGTGGGAACAGCGCTGATTATATCATTTATGAGAATGGAAGTTTGACTCCAAAGACCTGTCATAAAAAGATATTTAGGTAAGGCAGTCTGGGCTGACAAGGGATGGATTCAGCATCATAGTGTAGTATGTACATAACAGAGGACCCTGGCTGGGAGCATGTTAATGATCAAGCTGCTTAGTGGGTATCATTGCTGAGTCACTGATGGTGCCTTGAATCATCATCAGCACAATAAACAAAGAAATAATTACCAATAAATAAAGATAAATAATAAACAATCAGCTGTAATGAGCTGGTGGCAGATGATGTCATCAAGTATATCATTTTTTTTTACACAGAGCCTTAATAACTATTTTGACCCTTTTGAAAAGAAGAAAAAAGTGTGGGCAGACTTTCAGTGTTAAGCCATATGTGACATGAAGATTCCAGCAGACTAAGGTGAAATGTAGGCAGTCTTGATCTGCAATATGTTTAAAGTGGAGGTTCTGAGTTCACGATATCATATAAAGAGGATACACATGTATATACATGCAAGAATTTGAAGAAGACAAAATAGGCAGATAATGTACTGTACTTTTAATTTTATTGACCAATACAGATATCACCTGTCAGTAATGCCTGTAGTCAGTGCCTTGTGAATGGATAAGAAAGGGTTAGGAAGAATTTTTTATGAAATAATGGTCACAGAATCGATGCTGTGCAGATTAAAGTTCATATTTATATAACAAGTTGAGATTTGAGAGGAAACATGAACTAGTATGGACCTAAAGAGTGAATGCATCGCAGGGTTATGTCAGTAGTTATTTGCGTGTATGTGACTTATCAGGGACGAACAGCAGCACTCGTACGATTACCTCAGCAGGTTTAGGGCCAAAGGGGTATGTTGGAAATATGAAGCAGTACCACATGGAGAAGATGTTCCATTCAAGAGTTCAGAGGACAGCTCAACATTTATTCACAGTTACAAGGTTTGTTTGTTTGTCTGTTTGTTTGTTTACCAGTTAGGTGAGATGGTCTATTGACCCTTTTCAGTTTTGAACAGGGTAGTGAAAGTGGAAGATATTCAGTGGCAATACACAAAATATTTACATGCTGTAGTTTTATTTTTTTACATTTTTTTACTAGTTGCAAGCTCATTTCATACACAAAACAGCACTTTATGTTAAATGCAACTTAACATAATGTAAGTATTTTACTAATTAATTTGTAATTTTTTCATCCTTTTATCTACACATAACATCTATCACATCAAACTAATTAACTACTTACATTATTTATAAACTATTCTTATCGGTATTATATAATGACAAGAATATGGTTTATAATTTCATCATATATTGATACTTATTTATGGCCATAACCTTGTTTGAGAGGAACATTGTTTCTTATATGCCAAGTTTCTAGATTATGCAGCTAAATTACATGAGAATGATCTGTTTTCTTCTTTCATTCTCAACTGAAATTACTTACTTCTACAGTAGTATAAAGTAAGAAAACAGAGATGTAAGACTTGTTTTCTAGATTTCTTGTAATGAGTTCCCTTACAGCAGCCATTATTGTTTATGGCAAATATTTTTGTTTGGAATTCATTTACTTTGGAATAGGTACATTGTATACCATCAACTCGCTAGAACTCTAATCACTTTCAGACTATAAATCATGCATGAGGTAATTTAGCCTTTTCAAAAAAATTATTTAACTTAATACTATTATACATATGTTGCCAATCAGCTTATACTGCTAAACCAAATCTAAAACATGAAATTTTACTATCTCTGTTTATTTTTGAAAGCTTTTTGAATTAGAAAAGCCGAGTACAAACATTTCCATGTGAAGATCTTCCAAATAATGACAGGGGAGATTTTACCAACCGAAATCAGCATACATTATCCATCAAAATCAATTATAAATTTAGAACAATTCTCTCAAATGAATTTCCAACTATTTTTCACTTACTTCTTCTTTATATATTAGTAGGGGTGGCTGCGGTGGTGCAGTGGTTAGCACTGCCACCTCATAGCAAGAGGCTCTCTGGTTCGATCCTCGGCTGGGGTGCCTTCTGTGTGGAGTCTGCATGTCCTCCCTGTGGTCGCATGAGTTTCCTCCCACATCCCAAAGACATGCTGTAGGTCAATTGGGCACTCTAAATTGGCCCTAGGCATGAGTGCATGTGTGTGTGCCTTTGGTGGAAGGTTGGGTGCCAGGCTGGCAACTCATCACTGTAAAACTCCACTGCCAGTCATGAGCGGACAAGGTAATCCGCTGTGGTGATTCCTAACTGGGAAAAGTCGGAAGAAGAAGAAGAAGAAGAAGGGTTTTATATAAACCTGATAGTGCTGTCTTGCATGTATATTTTTAAAAGTAAATTGACATGTATTCTAATAAAATAACAACAATTCAAAACCTTTTTAAATTGATTTACCAGTTTCATCTTTATTTGTTTTAATACTTTATCAGAATTAATATTACAAATCTGATGACTCAAATACATCAGTTTTTGGTTCACTGGATAGGCAGCATAAATGCTTTGAATTTAAGATGGCTGAATTTAAAAGGCTTCAATTTGATAATGCATTTTTAATAGAATGTATTATGGTGAAGCATGTCCCTAAAGGATTGAGGACCTCTTCATTGTGCATAGTGACTTATTAGACATATTTGACCAAGTGGGATGCAAAGTAATGGATTTGTTGATTAAGAATAATGAAAGAAAGTTGGCTGTATTGGACAAGGGGTTAAAACAACTGAATTAAAATACTGTTTGTAATCTTTTATTTCCATTTTACAAGAGCAACTAAGAAAAATTACTTTAGAAAACAGACTACAATTGTTTAACTATCAAAGAAAGGAAACAACAGAATTTTAACAGTGACAAGGCTGAATATGTTGACTGGACTACTTATCCTATGCCTATCACAGTGAAAACAATAAGAATTACAAGACAAAATATGGTCCTGATTCAACAGTAGTGAAAGATGTGGAGACTGAAACACAGAATATTTTTAGAATTAATTCAAGTTCAGGTTCAATAGTCCGAATGCTACTCAACAAGGTAATGACACCTGGGAACAGTTTACGAACATGTGGCGGACAGGAAAGAACTGCCCCAGAGGTCAGGGCAGAGTCAGAATGAGATAGTCCTGCAATTAAAATATGTCATTGAAAATGATGTAAGTAACTCACTTTTCTAAATATAACTACAGTTGCCTTTCATTAACAGATGGACATATAAGCCTTTTCAAAAGGGGGTTTTCTTTTGTCCCAAATTTTAAAATGGATGTTTCTATGTGCTACTTGATCTTAAATTATATGTTCATAAACTGAACTTGAGATTATTTTTTTAATATCCAGCACCTCCAAGGGCTTTATTTGTTTCAAAAGAAGGAATTCTTTCAACCCACCCCTAAATCCAGTGATTTTTTTCTTTGAACAACACTTTAAATCTCAAATTAGAGATTTATATTCTTACAGGCAGTATTTTGTTAACAACATAACTGTAGAGGAAAGGCTTGCATGTAATGAATTGATTACTATCAGAAACATTAGGGTGATGAAGCTGGAGAAAGGGAAGACGGTTTGATGGACAACATTGTTTACTTGAGTATACTCTTGTAAATGTTGAATGAAGGTCAGATCTCCGAGAGAGTATCTAGCTCAAGTGGCTTATTGGAAAATTGATTTACATTTTCTGACTTGTTTTCTTAAGGTACACTGGACAGAGACTGTTTAATTTTTTAAGTGCAACTGGATATGTTATACCATTAGTTTTTAGTTTTCCAAAGATCCACAAGTACAATAGTGAACCCCAGTGAGACTTATTATTTCTTCAGCAGGGACAGAAACTAAACCTTTGGGCATGTATATAGATACAAAATTGAAATACCTTTTTTCCCGACAGTCAACATATAGGTTCATAGGTAGGTACTAGGCTATTGGCCCTAGGGCCTATCTAAGCCTAGCCAAAAAGGTACCCTGGCTTTCGCCCCCCCAAGAAAATTATTTTCCTGTACCCCTGTCAAGCAGAGCCACAGAAGTGATCCCCAGGGTGAATTTCCTATCTCCCATCCAATAATCAAGATTTTTCTTGAAGACTGCTAATGAGGACCTTTGTTTGATATAGATAGGTAGTTTGTTCCAGAGTATGGGACGTCTCTGGGACAGGAAACTATCCCTCCAGCATGTTCTGTTTATTGTGGTGACAAGGTTTAGGTCCCTAGAGCATGTAGGTCAGAGGGATTGGAATTTCTTTAAGTGGAGCATGTCCAACATCTCTGGGTTTGACATAGCTTTGTATGTTAGGTGGAGATCACCTCTGAGTAGGCGATAGGCGACAGAGTAAAGTTGGAGTTTTTTGAGATGGATAGGGCATCTGTTTGAGGCAGGTAATCCTCTTTGTGAGATATTTCTGCAGCCTTGTAGATGTTTGTGAGGCACATACCAAAAGGGGCATTGTACTCTATAATGGGTCTAATGAGTGATGAGTAGAGAGGAACAACGACCTCTTTTTTCCTGGATGAGAAACCTTTTGCGATGAGGTGTGCCATGTAGAAGGATTTCCTGACTACTGTGGCAATGTGATTATCAAAGGAGAGACTACTGTTCACCTGTATCCCAAGGTTTCTTATTACACTTTTGTTGTTAAGTAGACTATATATGGTAGTTCATGGGTACAGAGTTTTTACCAAAACGGATGACAATGCACTTTTTGGCATTAAGCCTGAGGCCATGACTTTGACACCAGGCATCTGTCTCAGTGAGGCCTTTTGTAGGATGCCCACATTGTTAAGAGTTTTGATTATGGCTCCTAGTTTTCAGTCATCTGCGAAGTTCATTAGCCAAAGACCTTCTGTGTTAGCCTGTATTTCTGAGAACAGGATAGGACCCAGGACTGAACCCTGTTGTACTCCACTTGTCACTGGTCTGAAGTCGGATTTGGAGTATGCTACTTTCACAGTGTGGGTTCTGTCAGTGAACCAGTTGGCAACCCATCTTGTGACACAGGGATTTATACCTAGTTTAGTGAGTTTATCTATAATTCCAGAGTGGGGGATGGTGTTGAAAGCCTTGGCAAGATCTAGATAGGCTGTGTGAACCACTTTACCCTCATCTATGGCTTTGGTGACCACTTTAAAGAAGTCTATTAGGTTTAGGAGACATGATATGCCTTTTACAAACCAGAACTGGGTGGAGTCCAGAGTTTGGAGCTAACCAATGTCATTGTTTATAAGTTCCATGATGATACGTTCCATAGCCTTGCAGACAGGGCTCATCAGGCTAATAGGGAGGTAGTTCTTGGGGTCCATGGTGGCTCTCCCTTTGTTGAGTGGGATAACCATCGCTTTGCGCCATTCAGTGGGCACAAATCTTGAGGTGAGGCTATGACTGAACATGGTACTTAGGTGGGGTGCCAGTTCATTCTGTAGCTCATGTAAAACGCAGCCTGGGATGTTGTTAGGTCCCATGGATGCTGTGTTCTTGGCTTTGGAGAGTGCGTTTTTTACCTGTGAAGCCGTGATTACATGAACTTTGTATTCTTCCGGTATAGAGATGGGCCCTTTAGGGGGTGAGAGGGGGATAAAGTTAGCACTGAACCTATCTGCCAGGATGTTGGAAATATCGGTTCTGTATATCTAGTGCCATTGTGCTGTAACTCAGAGCATATCTGAGTGTTGCCACTGAAATTCTTAACATAGCTATAGAATGCTTTGTGGTTGTCTTTAGAATCAGTGGCGATTTTGTTTTTGTAATTAGCTTTGGAAGATTTTATGAGGGATCTCAGCTTTTTAATGAGGTTGACCAGGGAGTTCCTCCATTCGTGGGATTTTACTCTTTTTTTGCAACAGCTTCTTTCTTCTGTTGTAAAGTTTGTTTATGGCAGGGAACCACCTTTTTTTGGAGGATAGCGTCTTGGTTCTGTTAGGGATTGCACAATCCATGTATTCATATAAGTGCTTATAAAGAGCATTTGTGTAGGATTCTGCAGTCATACCTCTATTGTCCATCTGCATGGGTGTCGTGAAGTTTGCCAATTCTGTCTTAAGAAGCGTGAAGTTGGCTTTGGAGGAATTTTTTATGGTGGTTTCCCTAATGGGGACGGGATGTGGATGTCTAGGGTGATTAGCTTGTGGTCGGATATGAACAATGGGGAATTGACCTCTGGTGTGGAAAACCGGTTGTCCATGTTGGTAATGACCAGGTCTAGGATATTGCTGCCCCTGGTGGGGGTGTGGATAAGCTAATCCAAGGCGTTGGAATTTATGAATTCCAGAAAACATTGAGCAAAAGAGTTGGTACATGAGTAGTTTTCCCAGTTAATGGTGGGTAGTTGAAATTGCCCATTACTAGGGTGTTAGGTTGTACCCTAATATCTTCCAGTGTATCAAGAAATGAGGAGTGGGAATCCTGGGGCATGGTTGGGAATCTGTAGCAAGCTACAATTTGGATTGCGGTCTTGCCCAGGGTTAGTTGCACTTGGATAATCTCAGATGCATTATGCTAAGCAACTAGCCAGGAGGTGTGGCTATCCTTAATGAATATGGACATGCCTTTGCCTTTAGTGTTTCAGTCCAGGTTAGGTGGCTAAAAGGTGTGGTATGAATTATAGCCTGGTAATGCAGGGGTGCTCTCTGGAACCTTGAACCAGGTCTCTGTCATTGCAGAGATGTTGATATTCTCCATTTTAAGGAGTGCCTCGAGTGAGTGCATTTTGAGGTTTAGATTTCTAGCAATGAGTAGCATTACCCTCAGATTTTGCTTGCTTGTATGTGTTATGGTGGTGAGTTTGTCATATATTACATTTATGGCATTTTTTACAAAAGTTGACCACTGTGTGTTTTTACACTGAATTAATTTTTGTAACTGTGGATATGGTCAAGCTTTTCACAGTGATACAACAGGACACTGGTTTAGAAATTTTTATGGATATTTTGAACAAAGATACTACATGACTAAACATTTATAACTAAACAACCACTTAAAAGGACAAATAATTAAGTCATTGATATCTTAATTAACATTTAAGATTCAAAACACTCGTGAATTCACTTAATGTTTATAACTGCACAATAAAATACTATATTCAAAACTAAACATACTAATAAATTAAAAATAATCCCAAAATTAAATATGCATAGCTCTTTGTTTTAGAACTGGAAACAATGTAAAATACTCATTAAGACCAGGTAGTTTGAGTGAATTTAAATGCCCTTGCCATTTGATGTCAAAGCATTTAAAGTGTTTACTAAATTTCCTCCTCTATTGTCAATACTATTTTTCTAACATAAGAAACATAAACCTTTTAAAATTAGGACATTTTGTAGCATGTTTAAACAAAGCATACTGACCTCCTATGAGATGTACAAATGTTTGTAAATATGTGCCTTTAGCTAACTTTCTGTTGTGTCTATAATAGGCATTGTATATAAAACACACCAATGTACAAAATACATTTGGTGTTACAGTCAAGTGAATCTTCACAAAAATGGTTTTAGAATAATTAGTAATAGTAATATAATGGGAATTGAAAATAAATGTACATTGTTTACATGCACGCATTTAAACATTTCACACTGTTTTGTGGGATGTATCAGTGTTTCTCTCAAGTTTAGACTCAATATTGCAGTTTCTGCTTAAAAGAAATTTTGGCTTAGGCTTGAGTTTGGTAATAAGATCTATATCAACAGTTGTGGACCAATTATATTCTAAAATATGTTTCTTTTTTGAGAATCTACAAACATGGAGTTATAAAAATCTTACCATTGTTGAAAGGAAATAGTTTGTTAGAAATTAAGCAAAATGTATCAGAATACAGAGCAGGCTTGAATTTAATATTTTTGTTTGATAAAATCAGTACATGTTTTGGATAATCCTATTCTTTAAAAATCAATTTCTGCTTCAAATTCACAGTTGTCAGAAATTAATCGTGACAACCTAACCATTTGCCCTTTGTTTTGAATGTAACAGGTGACAGCTTTTGAAATGCAAATATGCCTTAGAAAATGTTGATTTGCAATAAATATTTGAACAACATTTTTGTAATTTTATGTCTTTACTAATACTGACATCTAACATTATCTATTGACCAAACATACAAAAACTTAAGAAAATCTGTGGTGCTATTTAAAATATTAAAAAAAAAAACTCTACTAACTTATCAGTATCAGTGTTCCACAGAATAAATATGTCATCTTGGTAATGCAAGCAGAACACGATATTCATCATAAAGATGATATAAAAAAATGTATTTAACCTCCCAATATAGAAGAAATAATTTTGCAAAAATGGGGGTGATAGGTACCCATGTCAAGTCCAGTTCTTTTTAGAAAATATTCACCTTCAAAAACAAAACAAAAAAATGTTTTTTTAAGGTGAATTCCATAAATATTTCTATTGACCTAATATGAT